>NW_008600897.1:0-83945 GCF_000691845.1 Merops nubicus
TACATATATATATATATATATAAAATGGTTATATAAGGGTTATACTGGTGATTACATGGAGTTGTCCATATGGGAAGGCTGAAGCCTCCTTGCTCTCAGCCTTCCTCATGCCATTTGTAATTCCTTTTAATTTGTAACACTTTGAGTGCCAGGAGGAAATATCAGCACACACTAGCATTATCTCACCTCTGGTTGTAGTAGTTTTCCCTTCTAAGCCTAGGAATTAGCTTCTAAGCCCCAAAATGCAGACAGGTGAGATTCTGCCTGGCACAGGCTGGAGCAATGTGTTGGGATTACCAGAATGTTAAATCTAGACCTGAATGCTTTGCTGTATCACTAAGCAGAGACAGCAGTATCTCAGCCTGGGTGAGTGGTACTGATGGGAGCTCTGTTTCTCGATTTAATGAAGACAGGTTTTCAACCCAAATCCAATGTGTTCTCCCAGGCTCAGATTGTCCCTAGGTGAAAGAGTTCAACCTTATCCTTGTTGTTCAGCAGAACAATGTAGTGCCAACTGTAACCAGAGACTAGCATTTCCAAGTTATTGTTGGTTTGGGTGATATTATTAATTTCCATCCTATAATTATAGCTATTTACTGAAATATATGAACAAGGGTCACGTGAATACAGACAACTGAAAGACTATATTTTATTATGTTTAAAGGACTGATGAGAATGTGGTGGTTGGATTTTTTCTTAAGAAAACCTGAAATGTGGAATTGACATTATTAAAGACGTTGATCATTGGAAAAATCGTGAAAAGTGCATTCCAGTTTCACCTATGCATTCTATAAATAATCTGTTTCATCATAGACCAGGTTTTCAACTATTATAAATTAGTACGGATCTATTTAAACCATTTTATGTCCCCTAAGATTCTGTCCCAAAAATATATCTGAAAGTTATTGCAATTCTAATACATGGCCTATCATCAACAGAACTACTTATAGAAAATATTTTGACATGACAATTTGTTGAGTTTTTCAATAAAAGAACAAACTACAACTTAAAGTCTCCAAATGAAATAGATATTCTTATTTAAATTAATCTAACAAACAAAAATAAAGTGCTGTTTGCAAGTACCAGTGAATGAACAAAATTGGAGGAATATCTAGTAATCAGTTTTGTGAATTAAAAGAATATGTTCTTTGTATTTGAAGGAGAAGCAGAAAATTGCAAACATTGATTTCAAAATAGAAGCTATTCCCTTTATTGTCTGTAGAGTACCCATCAGAGAATAATAAATTTCCCTCAGCGATCTCTTGGCACTCAGGCTAAAAAAAAAATCAGAAAATAGATTTATTTTCTATAGCTACACTGTCTTCAGTTTTGAGGCTTCCTGTATGTTTGCTGCATTCTGTAATAACAAACAAAAAAAAAGCCCAACAACAAAACCAAATAATTGCATGTGTACAATGCTGAAAGTCTACAGATCACAAAAACTGAAACTGTTGAAGCATTCTGTGGAAGGTAATCAATCATTAGGTTGATTAGTTTTCCTTTTACAATCTTTATCTTTGGGCAAAGAAACTAAGAACTTAATGAACTCTTTAAACCAGACTTTGTTCCCCAAGTTATCTTAATTTCTGTTAACTTCAATACATTTACATGATCATGAGGGTTGGCCTGTCTTGATTATCTGTTTAGAGCTGCATGATATTGGCAAAACTCAAAATAGTCCCATCTTTATGAGTTTGAGAATTGGGGGTTAAGATATTTTTGATAATGGAATGAGTCTGAAACAGAAATGTAGCCTCTGGGTCTGAACTGCTCTGGTCTAGGATGGTATAATCATGTCCATGCCGGGCTGTGACCAGTTAGTAAGTTATCCTAGATCAGAAAATGTTGGAAGTACACATTAAACACATATTAGCTGGTCATTCACACCCAGAAACTCATAGAATGATAGAAAAAGTCAGGTTGGAAAGGACTTGTGGAGCTGAACTCATTGCTCAATGCCAACCCCAAAGTTACATCAGGTTGCTCAGAGCTTTGTTCAGTCAAGTTCTGAATACATTCAGGGATAAAGGTTTCACAGTCTCTCTAGGCAACCTGGTTCAGTGTTTGAACAACTTCACTGTGAAAACTGCCTTTCTGAAACTTAGTCAGAATTTCCCTTGCTGCAGCTTGTGACTATTGTCTCTAAACCTTTCTTTGCGCCTTAATAAGAAGAGTCTGTCCTCTCTAAATCTGTTACGTATTTAAAGACAGCTATTAGATTCCCTCTCAACCTACTCTTCGTCAAGTTGCACAAACCCAACTCTTTCAGTTTCTTCTAGCATTATGAGCACCAGACCTATAATCACCATGACTGACTTTCTGCAGCTTATCTAAGCTTTTGTTGCACCAGGAAGGACCAAACTGGACACAGTTTTCCAGGTGTGCTTTCACAAGAACTCAGGAGAGGTGAATAACTGCTGGCTACGCTTCTACTAATATATCTCAGAATGTGGTTGACCTCCAAGGCCACAGGGGCACACTACTGACTCACATTCAAATTACCATACACTAGAACCCTCAAGTCCTTTTCTGTATATCTGCTTTCCAGGCATTGTTTCCCCAGCCCATACAACTGCATGGGGTTATTCCATCTCAGGCACAGGATTTAATATTTTCTGTGTGGAACTTCACGAGCTTCCCATCACCCTCTTTCTTCATTCTGGTTACAGCTGCCTGGAAACCACACTACTCAGCATATCAGCTACTTGCTCTCATTTTCTGTCATCTCCAAGCTCATGCCATTGTCCACATCCTACCACAAATAACAACACCAGGACACACAGCTACTCAGGCCACTCCTGGTGATAATCTGGCTATACCATCTCCCTAGGCTGAAGACCTGCTGGACTTGAGCTCATGTTTTCCTGGAGAAATCACCTGTGTTATTGCTCCCCAGGCTACTTCCCATCATTTATCAGCAGTCCTAGCTAACTGGGGAGATCCAAATGGACTGGAGGTTAGCAAGCACAACACTCAACTGCAAGACCAGATCATCTTGAGTGCCATCACAAGGCATATACAGGACAACCAGGTGGTCAGGCCCAGTCAGCATGGGTTTATGAAAGGCAGGTCTTGCTTCATCTCTTTCTATGACAAGGTGACCCACGTAGAGGATGAGGGAAATGCTGTGGATGTTTTTCGTCTGGACTTTAGTTAAGCTTTTGCCACCATTTCCCACAGCATTCTCATGGAGAAACTGGCTGCTCATGGCTTGGATGGGTGTATGCTTTACTGGATAAAACATTGGCTGGATGGATGAGCTCAGAGATTAATGGTGAATGGAGTTAAATCCAGCTGGCAGCTGATCACAAGCGATGTTCCTCAGTGCTCATTTTTATATCTTTATCAGCGATCTGTGAGGGCACCCTCAGTAAGTTTGCAGATGACACCAAGTCAGTAGTATGAAGTTTAACAAGACTAAATGCCAGGTCCTGCACTTGGGTCACAACAACCCCAGGCAATAGTACAGGCTTAGGGAGGAGTGGCTGGAAAGCTGCCCAACAGAAAAGGACCTGGGGGTGTTGGTCCACAATCCGTTGTCAGACTGTGGCCTGGAATGGCTGAAGGATTTAGCTGCTATGCAGCAAAGAAATGCTAAAACTTCTTACATTTTCAACATTAAACGTGTTCTAAATTTCTAGCATTGAAATTCCATAGACACCAAATTAAAAGATAATAATCATAAACAGATCATGATCTTTTTAAAGAAACCCTTGAGGTTTCCAAGACAAGACAGGAACACTTCATCTGGCAGCTATACCAGAAAAAGGGTTAATATGGTCTCCTGGAAGCCATGTTGGCTCTCTTGAGCTTTCTATTAGGGGTGTTCTGAGGTGCAGAAGAGTGAAGTATAGGAAATTAATACAGATACATGATTAGCAGGTAGTTTTAAGTTATCATCATTTTAAAGGAAAAAAGGAAACTCTAAAAGGAGTTTCATAATCATCCTGTTTCTGTTTCACATCCACAGATGATGTTTTAATTTTCAACTGGGCAGACAACTTCCAGAAATATGATTTGATTGAACTCTGTTGTGACTGAAGATTTCTTTTGAAGGTCCAGCACCTTACTGAGAATATTGAACTCAAGTGAATAAATAAAACACTAACTTCAATAAGGATGAGGAAACTCAAATAAAATAAGATATGTTAATACAACCACAAGATATTTAAATGTGTAACAAAGACAAAGGAAGAAAGAAAGAAAGGAAGAAAGAGAGGAAGAAAGGAAGAAAGGAAGAAAGGAAGAAAGGAAGAAAGGAAGAAAGGAAGAAAGGAAGAAAGAAAGAAAGAAAGGAAGAAAGGAAGAAAGGAAGAAAGAAAGGAATGTAATTAATCTATAACCACAGGTAAAGGTGTAGGCTATTGCAGGAGGCAGAAGAAGAATTAGTTGGCTGTTTTAAAAACGTTTTGTGGCCATTACCAGAGATAGGGAAAAATGATGCTTTGCTACAACCCTGTCATCCTAATTTACATGACAGGAGGATCTCCGGCAACATTTTGCAATGTTCACAATATATATCCTACAGAATAATATTTGACTACACATCAAGAGGCTAATTGAAAGATAATATATTCGTTAGACCACACCAATAAACAAACAACAAAAATTCAGAAAAAAACAGAGTTGCTTTCAGGTCCATGAAATCATCTTCAGGCTTTCTTAAAAAGTCACATCCCATCATACTTGCACATGGAAATGCAAGGGACCCAGCTATTTCAGCTGTGCCTCTGGATTAAGATAAAGTCACATTTTGGTTAGGACTGTGGCCCCTGCCCAAGTGCAGCATAAGGCTCACATTCCTTCTTGTCTCATTTCTGTTCTGACATGCAACGTGTGAGTTTCTGTTGTACTCTATAGGATAAATCTGTGCAAGAGACACAAACTTTTGCTCCTGGATCTTCTTGCTGCTGCTGTATTTCTGCACCCCAGAAATACTTCCATTTCATTTTCAGTGTACAAATTCATAGAATCATAGAATGTCTGGGCTGGAAGGGACCTTCAAAAGTCATCCAAGTCCAACTGCTCCGCCATAAGCAGGGACATCTCCAACTAGATCAAGCTACTCAAAGCTTCATCTAACCTGATCTTGAATGTCTCCAGGGATTGGGCCTCCACCACAAAAATTGCTATTTAAAGTGTACCAGCAACAAACGTAATCTATGAACCCTATCAGAAATAATCAAGAGTCTTCACACACCCATGACTCATGGACCTGATCCCTTTGGATGACCAACAAAAGCTGTTTTCTGTGCTTCACAGAAGATGAGTTTTTATATGGACAAACAACTATATTGTTATTCAGAATTAGCTTAATTTTTTTTTTTCTTTTGGTAAACTAATTTATTCTGAAATACGGGGCAATGACCATCACTGATATTTTATCATTGTAATCATGACTGAGGACATTTAAACAACAAAAACAACAAATCTAATATCTAGTCAGCCCAATAAATGTAAAAAAAATTTAGAGCTGCCTGTCCGTTTCTTGCAATGAACAATGCCTGATGGGGCTGTTGTTTTGATGTAATATGTTCAAGATCTTACTTTGCAATTAGTTTGGGTGAAACTGCCACTGGAAGTCTCCCAAGGACTCAGAAGATAAAAAAGCTGCAATCAAACAAAGAAACAAACAATCACCCTTGAGGGATACCTCACACCATTATAAGCATCTTTATCAGAAGAGTGTGGATTTAGGACAATAACAGAGTGGCTAGACAGGACTTTTGAGTGTAGCAGATGTTCTGAAAGAAAAAAAATATTGAATTTGAGTGCACTGCTAATGGTTCATATAAAATATTTTAACACCTGATCATAATACAATCACAAATAAGAGCTGCAATGCCAAGTTTGATCTGCCTCCAAGATTTGTGCTTATCTATGTGCTGTGGAGACCTTTGGTCTGCACTTCATACAATATGTATTTCAATGTGCATAGAGTTTCTGAAAATTCCATTAAGACAACTGACCAAACTTAGGAAATTGTTTTGACAGAATAGTATTTCCAAAACAGCTCTTCATAATGACATGCCAGGGATATGTCAGAAACTGGAAGCATGTCTGAATTGAAGAGCACAGCTCTTGGCTGAGGATCTGCTCAGGGGTAAACCTTTGTAGGCTGACTGAAGTGCTGGCAATCCTTACTGTGCTCTTAAACCAAGGACCAGGCAAGCCTGCAGTGCAATAAGAGAGGTGGGGGAGGATTTGCACACAACTAACTTCAGCACTTTTCCAAGATGGGGTTTTCCACTCCTCTAATACATTAACAGAGGACCAAATGACCCTCCAGAGGGAATTCAGAATTCCTAAGCAATGCAGTCACTACCCACTGAATGCAGAACTTCCTCTGGAGGCAGACATCTTGAATTTAACTATACAAGAAATCTAAGCATCCAAATTAGGTCTAAAGTCACACAGCATTAATGCTCCCCAAAACTCCTTTCTTTTCCATTTCTGTTGAGAGTCAGAAAGGGCAAGCAATGCTCAGATATTGCTGGTGTGCAGAGCAGGTCCATGAGAGAAGCTGAATTTTTTTCCAGCTTCCTCACTGCTTAGATTTTATCTCCCTTAATTCCCAAGTTTTATTTATCCAAATTAAACCCTGATTTAAAAAAAAATCAACAAAAACAAACAAACAAAAAACCTTAATAGTACTTTGATTCTTCTTTTAGCCTTTGTAGTAAAAATTGAGTCTGTAGATTTTTACACAAGGGTAAAATCCTTGGGCAAGCAGAATTGAAACTGACATTGTTAACTTCAGGAAGTACTAAAATAGACTTTACAAAAGGCATTGCAGAGGCTTTTACTTTCCCAATTTTATAGCAAATAAGTCCTAACAACTCTCTTGAGAATGAAAGCTGTCTAATACTGATCTTTTTACTCAATTCATCCAGTAAAAAAATGAGCATTATCTTGACATTCTGTGCATTGTTCTAGTTATTTTCAGTTGTTGCTATTGTAACCTGCTTTAAGGCATCATTCTGAACACAGATTCAATTTCTAAAGCACCTGAAGGTACTGTTAGTATTAAGGAAGCATGCCAAAGTTGTCATCAAGTAGACTACAGCAAAAGATGGTACAAAGCTGAGCTGCAAGTCAAAAATTAAGCATCTTCCAAAATGTTTCACAGAAAGTTATGCTGCTGTAAAGACTTACACAGAATAAAATCTACTGTAGCAGTTACACTGAACATAGAGGACAGGAGAGAACATTCTGATTGTGTTCAGGAACTAAATTTTTTTACAAAATACATTGATTGCCTTGTGGAATATATTTTCCATTTCATAAAGGTTGACACTGAAGGCAGTTGCAAACCTATGAGCTATTCGAAGTATCCTTTTGCTTTAGAAGGGTTCATTTAAATATATAAATATATACATATTGGAGATATTGTATTTATTTCCCTCCAGAGTGTTTGCTATTTAAGAAAAAAAAGTGTGATATTTAATTAAATTAGTATTCAGAATATTATACTTTTACTGAGGCAGTTATCAAATATTCAGAAATTATCAAAATTCTAAACCACACTGAAGCACTTCAATTCAGTTTGATGCTAAAGCAAGTCTCCAGTAGTACTTTTTTACCTTCTTAGGCTTGCATAGATTTAGTATCAAAGAAAAAAAAACATTAAGATACAATGTATACACATGCTATTTTTATCTTGTCAAGGCTTCTATGATGAGGACTTGACAGGATAGCAGTACAAAGGTCTGTTACCCTCACTTCCAGCATTGTTTTTGTCAAGGAATCTGAGGGGCAGAAGAAGGACAAAGGAATCTCCATGTGTTCTTGAATGGTATACAGAATTCCTGGCTGTGAGTAACTTGTATTTTTTTTAGTTGAAAAGATAATTTGGCCCAGAATTTGGAAAAGGGTTGTTTTCTAGTGCTGATGGCCAAGTAGGTATATTTTAAACTCATTAAACATTTGTGGTTTCTAGAAATAAATAATTACATCAGTCAAGGCCATTGCAACTGTTCTTTTTTTTTCTTAATGCAAGTCCAATAACCTGACAATTACTATCTGAGTCACAGGAGAGTATTATCTCTTCTTCCAGGAAACAACAGGATTAAAGTTAGACTATTCAGTTTCTAATAGTAAGTAAACATTAATAAAGAAAAAAAAAAAAAAAGGAAAAAAAACTTCGTGTATAAGCAAGCAATAAAAACATTTGCTTCAGAGATATCATTGCATGTTTGTCACTGGAGTACTTTTTACAGGTCATTTTCACATTAGGTTTTCCTTACCTCAGGCACTGTCCTCTAAATAACTCTGAAGTGTATTATTTCTCAGATCAAAAGTGGGTTCTTTCACAGCTGACTGATTAGGCTTTGTTGCTTTCTTTTTCTTTGAGCTTCTGATGTTGGTCTGCATCTGTGATAGAAAGGGAGGAAGGGAAATTTAAGACATATTGAAGTAGGACAGTAGTGGAGTAATATAATCAAGCTATACTTGGGAATGTTCTTTTCATATGTCCAGACAAAGCATTGAAGTGGAATGTCAACGAGCAGCTCACAGGATCTGTATTTCAGCCTGAGCTATTGCATTAAACAGAGCTTAAAAGAAATATGAGACCTTTTTTTTCTTATTTAGTGTCCCCAGTGGACTGACTCTCATCTTGGAGTCACTCATAGTTCTCCTAGAAACAAATGTTGGTGTTGGGAATACCTGACAGGCTGAAACTCAGGCTGCCATCTGACTCGCGTCTGTTTATGTTCAGCTGAAGTGTGATGGGAAAGTCCAAACTAAAAGCAGATAAACTTTGAAGTTGGTGTTTCGCAGAATAAAAGTTTACCTAAGCTGAAAAATAGCTCTAACTGTTGGTATCATTCACGGTTTTATAGAAGAGTAGCCTATGAATCACTGAAGTTTTGTTTAAAATCTATTTTGATAATGTTTTGAATCAGAAGTTTTCACTTAGGGTACAAACCCTGAAAAGAGAATGTCAATCAAAACAATGAATTGACATCTAGGAGTACAGAAACTAAAGGAAACTATTTTGCTTTTACCAAACATACATAAAATGTATTTTGTTAAAGTCCTAATTACAAACATAAACTGAAAGGAAGAAGTTGGGAAGGGAGATAGGTGGGCTGCCTAAGAAGACTGAAGGGAGCAAATGGGGAAATGAGAGGCTGGGCCTTGGAGCTGTGGAAAATGTGAAAAAAAAAGGGATTTTTTTCCCCCAACCTCCTCCAGTCCACAGAGAAGAGGATCACCTATTCTTTCTACTAGTTACAGCAGTAGATCTAGTGATAAGTTGAATATATCCCCCACAGATCGTGCAGGTATCAGTGCAATGGCATAAAATGTAAATGGAGTGGTTAATGTACAGGTTTTAGAAATCTGTAAAATGACACACAGATATATATCTCTGATTTTATTATCTGAATTCTCAAATCCCCCTGAGCTAGGGTTTACTAGAAAAACATTGTTTTCACTGTAAGTCAGTTCCCTTATGCACAGGGTTTATACAATGTATTTTCATTCAGAAATGACCCTTCATTGTTTTCTCTCCAGACTTATTGAGCATTCAGTGTATGTCTGCACAACTGAAAAAAACCCTGTGCAGGTCTAAATCTGTGCCTTCACTAGCTGATCATCCACACTGTTAAATGGTAAGCCCAGACTTTTACCTCCTGCCTTTCAACTTGAAACTGACTGTGAACCATCAGTGGAAATCTGGGTCCCACAGGTGGAGTGCTGGAATCAGAGCAAAACTCTGGTTAGGTGATTACTGCTGAAAGCTGATAGTCAGTAAGAAAATTGCTTGCAAAGCTGTTGCAAAGTTATAAATGAGACCTTGAGCTTTTTCAGAGCTTTTCAACCCGAAATCAAAGGATATTTAAATAGTTTCTTGTAGCTTTTATAAATATATTTGCGTACAAGTACCCTTCCCAATACCTTCAACAGCTCTAGATAAGTGATTTAAACACATCTTTGCCCAGGCACTGGATCATAGCATGAGTGCTCTGAGACAAGTATAGTTTGGGATGATCCTTCTTCCCCACCGGCTCTGCCACAGACTGCTGGGATACAAGTGCAAGTCATGCAGCATACCAAAGCCCTGCTTCCAAAGCCCAAAGACCAGGGGTAGGACCAACGGTGTGTAGGCCTATGTCACCTGTTTTCCAATTCATTGCAACATTTTTACAGCATACAGTGAATAATGCAATGCCTAAGGACATCCATTGACCAATGAGGGTAAAATGAAATCATTGCTTATTCTGCAAGCACTGAACATTTTCTGCATTAAATGAAGCCAGGTTTGGAGAAAAAGTGCATCATATGCTCTGGAATTCTATATATTAGAAAGTGTATGTACAGTGGCTTTGAGTAACGTGGCACCAAAAACTAGAATTCTTCTGTTTGTTAACTGTTGAAATTTTGAATTTGCAGCTGTTAAAAGTGCCCAGTTAACTTTGCTTGAATATTTGTCTGTTATGTAGTTATACATACAGCATAATTACTCCTTGAACCAATTTAAACTAGTAGCAAACAAGCTTTTTGATTCTCAGTTCTGTTAAAAAATAGTTCCAATTAAAATAGCTAAATTTATATAATCAATATTATAGCAACAATTTATCTGCTTAATTTTTCTTTTAACAATTTTGCAACATAGACCTTATTTCAGGCAAAAAGAATATCTATATACTGAAAACAATGTGGTTTTTTTTTCCAGAAATCATATATACAACATCTGGTCGTAAACATTATGTACAGAAAATACCTGCATGTTCTGTGACAGATCATAGTTTCATATCTTTCACATAGATTCCATTCATATTCTAAGTGCAGCAGTAGGACAGCTGTTGGAAAACACATTGATCTTATCAACTGTCAAAAAGAAGAGAGAATAATTCAGGATTCCTTTTCATGTCAACAGGATTCCTCCACACTTCAACAAATCTGTGCTGCCTTCTGCTGATCCCTGCATTTTGCTCTGACTTGCTAAATGAAAGCCTTTCTCTCAGTGACCAAAATGACCACTTTGTATACCGCATGAGTGATGTTTTTAATTTCTCTCTCTATTACTTTGGACGTGTATTAGGAAACAAATGGTTATAACAGTGCACTTATGGAAGCATAAATAAGTGTGCCAGTTGCATCGAGAACATCCACAGTGAGCAGCATTTAGTAACTTTGGCAGATCTTTTTGACCTTGGAAACAACTACTGTACTATGTAAGCTAACACATGAGAAACAATCTTTAAACAAAACATATTTCCAGCACAATGACAGAGAAAAGTCTATCTATTTAAAAGCTGCTATCTCCTTTTTTTTTTCTTTTGCTGTCAAAAATGCACGTACAATAAAGAAAGGTGTTAGATTTATGATTTGTTTTCCTATCTTGACTCCAACAATGCAGTCTTTGTTAAAGAGTAATATTAAACATATCCAATTACACCATAAGAAGTTGTTATTATTTTTATTATCTTGATTAAGATTATGAAATTTTGTATATTAGATGGAATATAAAAATGCCTCAGTAATTCCAGCATTCACATTTCCTTAGAAACAGTCAAAAAAGTCAGATTAAGAGCCAGAAAGTTAATGTAAGAGCCAAAATACTTCTTCAGTTGTACTTGAAGCTCCAGTATATAATAAAGCATTTTGGTTATGTTGATTAAATCTTCTTAAATGTCTTGATGTGCTTTGACAGAATGTGGTCTGAAAAATTTCTGAAGCTTTATATTAATATATTGGACTAAATTCTACATTAGATTGTGTCCTCAGAGTCTTACATCTCACTTCTAGCTTTGATGAAGACAGATTCTGGGCCATTATACTAAGAATTGTTAATTTTGGGCATCTGACTTGTAGCCCTGAGAGGTAATTAAAAACACTAGGGTCCAGATTTTCAAAGCTATTTAGGATCTGTGGCCTACTGAAATTGATGGAATGTTTGTTAACTGATGTCTGCAGGAATTAATAGTTAATTAATATTTTATATTCTAGATACTAGTATATCATTAAACTACAATATACTAAATACTTCCATTTTCCAGGTATAAAATTTTCAGTTCACTTTTTTTTTCTGTTTTTTTTTTTTTTTTCTCTGTTTTAGGGAAGAAGTGTAGGTAACCCACCATGTTCCAGTGCATGCAGGTACACACGTAATTTAGTGGAGCTGTCAAGAAGCATTACTGGGAAACTGCACCATGTTTTTCTTCATTTTCTAGTAATGTACCAAAGGTGGAAAGACTAATGTGGTCACAATAGAAACAGAGGAAGCCATCAGAGCTGTTTTATAAACTTTATCACCAGAGCAGCTGCAACTACTTAATAGCTCTGCCTTTAAAAAGCTTTAAAAGGTCTTTCATCGTGTGGTAGGATATTTATTGTATTCAGCCTAGATATCACCATGAAATGAATCTTCTGAGCCATGAAATGCCACTGTAATGTGTAAATGTGCAACACAAAACAACAAACATTTTCACAGATACTGTGAAAATTAAGACTTGCATTGTAGTCATTCTATTTTCTTATTTTGTGCTTTGTAGTTTTGTCTTCTGCTTTCTAACTCCACATGCCTTTGTTTGTCTAATTAATGTACAAAAGAGATCAGATCAAACATAACAAACAATGTGTAAGGCTCTGTTTTCTTGGCACTTGTGTGTTCTGTTTTAAATTTGGGTGACTGGACAGACTTCTGTTACCCTAAACCAGTGGTGTAGTGTAACTAAATTGCTCTTGAAAACAAAACAAAACAAAACAAAACAAAACAAAACAAAACAAAACAAAACAAAACAAAACAAAACAAAACAAAACAAAACAAAACAAAACAATTGACTAATCCAACTTCAACTCTACAACATATATAATAGTTTCCATTGGCCTTGACATACACATATCCACGAACTGGAAATTACAGTATAGGAAGTTCACCGATATCTTCCATGAACAGGCAGACTGTCTGTTTGTACATCAGCCTAGTTTAGATGCAAGCCGTGCTCTGTTGCACACCAGTCGAAATATCTTGTTATAATTTCCAGTTGTGATTGCAAGCAGAAGAAACAACTATGGAAAACTTTCAGACAGTGAAGGATTTTAGCTCCTAGGAGGACCTGCTCCATGATCTTCCCAGGCACAGAGGTGACACTGAAAGGTCAGTAGTTCACAGGGTTCTCCTTTCTACCCTTTTTACATATGGGTGCAACGTTTCCCTTTCCCCAGTCACCAAGGACTTCATCGGGCTGCCATGGCTTTTCCAATATCATGGAGATTGGCTTGGTAATTACATCAGCCAATTCCCTTAGGACTCTGGGATGCATTTCATCAGATCCCATAGCCTTATGCAAGTTCATGTCCCTCAGGTTGTTACAAACTTGATCTTCTCTTACAGTGGGAGGGATTTTGCATCCCTGGTCTCTGTCTTACAGCCCATTGACTCAGGAAGTGTGAGGAGAGAGGGTGGCAGTGAAGACTGAGGCAACGTGTTGAGTACCTCAGCCTTCACCTTGTCTGTTACCAGCAATTTTGAACCAAAAGCATTCAATTATTTGACATGCTTTCAAGCAGTGGTACAGAAAAGTAAGGAAAGCTAATTGTGAATTTTAATGATTGTGCCGCAAACCCACAAATATTAACCATTTTATGGAAAACACATCTAATGTAAATAAGTCATTATTTTTCATAATATTACTCAGTATGATTGAAAAAAAAAATGTCTATGTAGATGTTTATGGTTTGATTTGTGTAACCAGAGTGACTTACTAACAGCTGACATTTCAATTTTAAAAAATAATACTGAAGCACATAATTAGAGCATGCTGTCAGTGTTTGTGGAAACCAGAGTGGCAGATCTCAAAATAGATAGTTCATGTGAAATTCTCAATTAACTTCCCGATAGGAAAAAAAAAAACACGCTCATGATCCTCCAAAGAAATCCTCTCAGCACTAGTATTTTTCAGCATCTTCCATCTGATAGAGCAGTGTCTCCTTCCTAAAAGTCTGACTGCCATTCAGGTCTGAGTCAATTTACAATAAGAAAGAAACTTAGAATAATTGGCTTTTTCTATGAACAAGCAGCGTCCTGCAAGAGTACCAGTCCTCAGCTCCTCCAGCTACTCACTGCACACAGAGTATGAAAACCTTATCTGAATAAATGACTCTTCTTATGGCTTCTTCCTCTCTTTACTCCACCATCCTTTCCTTCTTGCCCTCTGATTTTGCTAGTTTTTCCCTTGGATTTTCATACTGACAAACACTACTTTAATGCAGAATTCATTCCTAATTTTGAAGAAAAAAAGTTTGAGAAACCTTCTATCATTATGATTTAATATTTCAAAGTATATTTCACTGAGTTAATTCTGAAGCCTCTAGCCACAGAAAGAAAGGGGTTCCTCAGTCTCTATAAAAATAATCTCACTCAAAAGAGATGTTTTATCTTAGTAAATGGAATTATATTGTTTGAGTTTCTCTCTCTCCAGCTAATAAATCTTTTCAGGGGCCCTTTGGTCTACGTTAGGCTGTTGAAACAGGATGCCTCTGAGGAGAGATTTAGTTGCTTACAGTCTTTTGAGGCTCTGGGATTACAGTCTGGTAGTGCAATATAAACACTTTGGTTCGTTTTAATGTGTTGTACACTGACTACCCTCTCGTTTCACTATTGCTTGCCTATAAAATGCATTTACCCGTTTCCAAGGCTGAATGGCAAAGGTATAAAATGGACTTCAGCATTTTTCCACCTGGCCCAGTATGCATTTGTCCATAAAGTGAGGATTTATTTGAGCACAAGTAGGCACACATAGGTGTCATCTTTCTGATAACAAATAAAGGTAGAAGAGAAGCTTTGAAGATATTAACTACTTTTGGACACTGAAGGAGGTATAAAGTATGCATTATTGACTGAAATACATCCCATTTCCTTTGAAGAAAAATATGTGATGGCAAATCCACCCATGACATAACAAAATATGTATTACAAACAAAAGAGAAAAAATACATATTTTAAATAATACATATAAATAGATGTGTTTGCATCAGCTTTATTCTGTACCATTTATAATGGAAATCTAAAAATAGTGTATTTTTAAAAAGATCCTGTGGTTTGAAAAGATATCTTTGAAAAAATATCGTTGTGTTCAGGCGTATTGATTCATTGTAAGAACATGATCCAGAATCAATGTTGCTTCTTTACATTTACTTCCATCATATAATACTTTAGACACATCCACTCCTTCAAATGAACTCTTAGGATACTACCTATTACTAACAAACTTAACCACAAGTATTTTTCAATACCATATCAGATACAGTAAGGGGAAAAAGACAGCCAGAGAAAATATCTCCATGTTCAAACTACATATGTAATTCTAGTTTAAACCATTCATATCTAGAATTCAGGTATATAAAACATGTTTATGATCAAATCTGCATAGGTTTAATTTTTGCATGTAGACACAGACAGCTTCATTTACATCAAGGAATTGCTCCATGAATACAAGTATCCATTCAAATAGATTACAGTCCCTAATTCTTGAGTAATGTCCTACAGTGAGGATGGAAAACCTTTCTGATGCTATTCAAAGATGTGATTTTACAACATAAAACCATCAGATAATTAAAAATCTATTATCTTCTTTGTAAAAAAGTGAAAATTAAATTTCTTTTCCTACAGGTGTCTTCTGTTTCCTCTGTTTTAGAATCTTTTTCCTACATCTTCAGCAATTAATATTTGTTTGCAATTCCTCATTACTTTCATCTTAGTGTTCAGTGATATCAGTATTGTACTGTTTTAATGTTCTTTAGATAAATCCAACTACTGAACAAGCTGAAAAAATTGTAAGGATTCAGAAATATTTTTCTCTACTTCTTTAAGTAACAATTCCATAGGATACACCTTTGTAAGAGATATTTTCTGGATCACAATTCATTTGTATTTTAATGCACTAAAACTGATAATGACATCTGTTAAAAACAGAAGCAAAAATGCTGTTTAGCTCATAATCAAATACAACACTGTGATTCCTTCATGAACAATGAAACTTTGCTGTGATTCTGATCTCTACTGTATTTACTGCTGCTACTGCTACCACTAAAATCTTATTAATCATTCACCAGTAGATTCTGTAGCAGACAAGGGCAAGAACAAAAGAAATACAAAATCTTCAGTCATTAGCAATACTGTTGCACAAAAAGTATTTCCTACAACAATTTGAAAAAAAAATAAAAACCTAGATTGAGACAGGATTTTGCACTTTTTCACTGATCTTGTGACTTCATCTAGTCAAAAGAAACATACAGATTATTAGATTCTGTTACATGCTGTGATCATGTAGCCTGTTCTCAAAAAAAAAAAAAACAAACCACAGACTACAGAATCTATTGAATTAATTCCTATTTGATCTCAAGCACATAATTTAATAAAATATCCAGCACAGATTTATAAATATTCTCCAGAGATGGAGAATCCATTAGCTAAATGCTTACTATAGGCAATTACTTTCTCTCTTTGCTAGTTCACTCTTAATAGATTTCTATTCCCAGGAAATTATTTATCGATTATGCTGGGGTCACCCCCACAGACTTGTCTTTTGTTAGACAAATTGTTTAAAGCTATATATTTCAGTAAGTGCCATGCTTTTCCAGCCATTCATCATTCTCAAGGCTCTTCTCTGAACCTGCTCCAATTTCTCAACATCCTTTCTCCACTATAGATGCTGTACCCTGCCTCTGTGTTCCTGCAGTAATTGCTACATTCTTAACATGAAGTACACTCATTTGACATTTCCTCAGCATGCCTGTTCCTTTGTATCCAAAAGGTTTTTTGCCTTAAGCTTATTAGGTGGCTCAAATCTATTCTTTCAGTCCACTGACAAAAACTGTTCAACTATGCATAACCAAAAGCCAGTTCCTCTGGGAGACCATAGGAAGCACACCTCAATGCAGGGCTTGCTACGTGCCTTGCAGAAGTGTAAGCCAAATTCAGCAGCCCTATTACTGCTCTTTCCATCCACCTCGCAAATAATTGGTAACTTGTTTTTTCAGTACAACAACTCCATTTCTTTATAATCCCGTTAGTGTTTATTTCATTATCCTATTCTGCTAATTAATCACACCTCATCTCAGCTCAATGTCATTCCAATACAATTTACAATTATCACAGTGATTCTTTTCCTTCTTTTTTGAATACTGTCATCATGTTGCCTTTCTTTTACTTTTGCGAAAACTTTTGCAAATATTTTGAAAGCAGGTGACAATGTTTCAAAGAGATCCTTTTTGGGAGCATAAACTTTCCAATGGTTATGTCTTGTAATCTTTTATTTCTCCTATCAGTTCAAATTTGGAGATTACTCTCAGAATCACATCAGCTTGCTTCTAAGCAAACAAAACTGATATTACCTGCTGAGTGGATGAGTAGAGATCATTTAAACAGGTGAATCTGATAGACAGTATTAGATCTCAATAGGCAGAGGTAAAAGGCTTACAGTGTGGATGGTCCTTTAAACCAGTAACTCCTTCTTCAGGTTTTCCTTCTTTTTCATCAGGCTGCTGAAAAATGATACAAGGATTCAGCAGAAAATGAGTGCTTGCATCCTTTTTCATGTGATTTACCTTTTGCTAATAGCAATTGATGCCCATCATTTAAAGCATCAGTTAAATAAGAGTGTTATCTGTTGTGCTAAGAGGATTAAATTCCTATCTTTCCTATGTCAGTCACTTTAAAACCCTTTTTATTACCCAGATGGCTTATACACACTTCATTTTAAACGTCTTAGAATTATATCCACTCTCAAGTTTAGTGAGCTCATTGCAAGAAGATTCAGAACTTAGCCCTAGTATAAATTCTGATTTCAGAGCCTGAAAGAGCTTGCCTTGTCTCCCAGTAAGCATATGTTCAGAAGAAGCTGTGAAACATTAAGGTTCACATCAAGATCCAATGTTCTGTCACTGTCATAGACTTGTCCATCCCACTTACGTTTCACAGCAAAGCCTGAAGAATGTTTTGGCCACAGTAAGAGAGGTAAATGCAGCAGCTTGTGTACCTTCCTGAGAAGGCTAGTTTTCCATCTCAGTCTCCAAATGATCTGCCTAAGAGCATTATAAATAAATTAGATAGACTATAACATTAGACAGAAACGAATACTGAGGCAAGGAGTGGAGCTCAGTTTGCTTTCCATGTGCATACCTTGGCCAGCAGTGAAGTGCTGCATCAGGAGCACATGCACCTCTTTCACCCTGAGGGGCCTATTTGCAACATGTGCCTTAACTCAGGAGGCTATAGCTTTATTTCTTCTCAAAAATAAAAGCAGTTTGATACCTACTGGGTGACTGCTTTACCCAACAAACTGTTGGGTAGAAGAAAGGGGGACCACCTGACCTACTTTAAAAATTATTCTCTGGGACTGAATTATATTATTTACACAAATCAAAACCTTACTAGATCTCTTTTTAGATCACAGTAAATTTTGGAATCCCATGCCAATATTGTTTGAAGTGCCCTACAAGAAAGTGGTACTTGTTAGAAAGCACTGAATTCATTTATGTGAGTTTCTGGTCTGAAAACGGTTCTGTAACCTCCTTTGGAAGAAACTGTAACAAAAAGAATTGTATATTAGCAGTAAAAGAGAATTTTTAATTAAACATGTTAACCTATGTAGATAGTAATATCATCTTTCTGTGTTCAGACATTTCTGGACTTGGTAAAAACATAACCTTTTCTGAATCTAATTATATCTACAAAGCTAGTAGCTAAACCTAAGTCTTTGGTGTATTTTTCATTAGTATGAATATTAAAAATCATCTTATACTTTGAAATATATTTTTTTTAAGAGTACTAAAAAGAAGTTCAGGCTTTTCTATCTCATCTCTTAATGCAATCTCAGTAAAATCTGAAGGATTTTTATAGGTACACTAATTCCTGTATAATTTCTATAGACTCACTTAAGTATTTGATAGCTGTGGAAAAAAATGTTTTGGCTAGGAATAATTTCTAGCTGTATGTACATAATAATGGCATATACCCATCAAATTATTTTTTGTGACAATTATGTATACCACAGGTCAAAGCTGCACTAAAGCCAGTTGTTGGCAATGGTTGACATCCATGTTGCTTCATAAGAATCCAATGCAGGATAGCTGCTAGTTAATATATATAACTTTTATATATATAGTTGTTGTATATGTATAGTTAATATATCTGTTTATAATGCTGTTATTCTTAAATATTTATGTTTTCACCACAACCTTAATTTATTACTGTGCCAGAACAAATATAGTAGAGGATTTTTGCAGTAGATTCTCCACTTCTGTAATGGAACAAATGCTCCTTTGACAGCTTAATTATTAAAAGATAACTCTGTCTGCTTACAGCATTTCAGATAGTTGGTATGTAAATGCATGTCCTGTAGACAGCTAATGTGATAGTCAAATGTAATTTCACATGTCTTTGATTCTCAAAGATAGCTTCACCACACTAGCAGCATGTCTGTATACTGGAGCAGAATTCATCTGTGTATCTGTTTGCAACAGATCAGCTAAGTGTTACTCCGAGGTATCAAAAAATTCTTGCAGTAGGAATGCATTAGAAATTCAGGCCCAACGCTTCAGATGTTATTCCCTCTAATCTCATCCCTCGGCAAAAACAGACTTTCTTTTGTAATTAATTTTAACACTTTGACCAATCAGTACTGAAGTGACTGTCACTCCAGGCTATTCTTGTCTCAGCTTGTATCTTGTAGCTAGTCATCATTAGCTCTTTCACCATACTGTAACTTAGGTCTACATTTCTTTCTTTTTTTTTTCCTCACATTCTGAGTCTGTTTACTTTTTTTTTTTTTTTTTTTTTTTTTTTGTTTTTTTTTTTTTTTTGAGGCAACTAGAATAAAATTTATTCTTAAGAGCACTGGGACTGATGTACCTCATTTCCACCAATACTTCAGCATTACAACAGGATAAGCAATGTTTTCCTTTAGTTGCAAAATCAGTAAGAGAACAGAATAATCAAGGTTGCTGTTAGTGGAAGTCACCATTTCTCAAAATCAACATCTAATTATCAGTATGTTTTTACAGAAGATTCAGTCACCTTTCTGCAACAGCATCTTGTGTAATGTCACGGCTTGAATAAGTGCACTTTAAGAGTATGCATAGATTCTGCTGTTATCAGGCATAAAAACATTTTTGAAACTACTGAAATAACCTTTCCAGATATGTCAGGAGAGAGCTTTTAATTAGTCTTGGGGTTCATACACAAAAGTCTTGATTCTTTAGCAATCGATGCAACAGCATATGCACTGTAACTTCCACAAGAGGCTTCTGACCTCCACCTAGTTTCCTCTAAATGTGAATCTTGATGTGAGACAGTGGCTAAACCATTCTTTTTAGGGGAAAAAAAAAAAAAAGGAGGGAAATCAAGCAGGGTAGTATATAGTAAAAGAACAAGGAAGAATGGCAAAGTATTGGGCCAAGAAGTATGCTATTGTGCTGGTATAAAAGAAGAATAACTAAAGAGAGATGAACAATTGTGAACTGAGATTTTTTGTTAGTCTCATTCCTATAATAACCTAATGAAATTGTATAATTCCCTTTTTAGGGGAGTGCTAGGGTCTCCTTGCATTAAAATGGCAAGGTGCTATAACTTTCGCCCACATCAGTGTTGTGGTTTTTTTTTTCTAGTAACATAAATTTACTCCATCTACTGAGAAACAAAATATCATTAATATACAGAAAATACCCTTGTATGACAATATTTACTGAAATATAATACAGTTGTACCTGTAAGCACAACTAAAAGAAAATCAATGGAGTACTAAATCCAGTTCTTTTATTTTTAAACCTATGCTTTTCTGAGCTTGCACATTTTCATTTCCTGGATTTCAGTCTGTGAAAGATTGGCCATCCCTGTCATAAGAAGCATCTTCTCACACAAGTACAACAGAAGAAAAACAGTAGGACCTAATTAAATAGTCAGTTATAAAACTTTTTGTTGTTTTTAAATGAAGTCTTATGAATTATAAGTTATTCTCCCCTGACCTCAGTAACAGTAACACCTTGAATAATTTCTTATGGCTTGCCTTCCTCAATTTGTGGAACAGCACAACAGATTTTTACAAGTAAATATATATGTGTGTACATATATATATATACAAAATATGTATATATTAATAAAGGAGCGATAAGAACTAGCTACTATAATTGTAAAGTGAGAAGGAACTTGAAGCTGAGATGCAGTTTGTGAACAATAAGTTCTTCCAACCTACTATTCAGTATTTGTCATATATGATTCATTCCCCTAATAGAAAGCTTAATTTTCCCAATGAGACCTGACAGTTTTCTTGAACAAGTTTCACAGATGACATATCTGCCACGAGTATGGATTGATATGTCTCAGGCGGCATTATAGATGCCATTTTCTGTTGATCTGAGAAGGAAAGATAGAAACAAGACCACAATTTTATGAAAAGCTCATAGATTTTTTTCACAGAAAAATGAAAGAAATTTCAAACTGACCTTTGAGGGGAAAAGAGATGATACTTCAGAACATCTAGCCCAGTAAACAAACAAACTGACACTTCTGCAATAATGCATACACTTTCTAGATTGAAAGGTTGTTTGATGTTTGAATTGATCATCTGACAACAAAATGTCAAGATGTTCATAAACATGCAGTTCATTCTGTCCAAGAATTGTATTATGAATATTTTAGAATGTTAAGAATCAAACTCATAAAGGACAGATGCTCACTGTGCTTGAATATCTGTTGGGTCCTTGCACGTATGAATGTCTGACTCCATTTAGGCATAGGATGTGAGTTGCTCAAAAACATAACATGAAAAAACGTAGTCATGATATCATTAAAGTGAATACTAGAAACAGAGAGGTTTTATTTCATTTTTACTGTGTTGAATATACTTGCTCAATAATGATAATAGGGATTTTCTCCTACACAAAATAATAATCAAACATGGATTACAATGTAAGAAATCTATGATTTAGATGACAAAAAAAGAGAAAATACAGCCACGTGAACAATAACATTTAACCAGATATAGTTCTGTGCTTAATTTTGTTTGCACTCAGAATCTAGCATTTGTAATGCTGGGCATCTAGCTAAACCTATACTAAAACATTTATCTTAAAGATTCCATTTGAATGAGATTCTGTAAAATTTCTTCCTTACAAACAGGGAAAAATATTGCAAGTCAACAATATGCAAGTAAATAGAGGTATTAATGGCTGTATACATCAGACTTTTATATGCAAAACTTTAATTAAAAACTCCAGTTCCATGCAGTTACATTCATTCAGCTGAATCAGTTCCACTGTATTGCTGAACTTAAACGTATTCGGGATATTTTAACTCCAGATGATGAATGGATTACAAATACAGGAAAACGTGCTCATTCCAAATAAAGCAATACTTTGGCTTCCCCTGCAAAGCAAACTGTTATAGACATTATCACTCATCACAAACAGAAGGAGAAACAGAGAACAAGGAAAGATTATAGAATCATCGACTTGTCTGTACATAGCCTGTAAGAAGAAATGGATGCTCACCTCAGTGAATACATTAGCTTCTAAGTCTTTACCTAGATAGAGTGTATTATGTAAAACTTGCTTTGGCATTCTGTCATATTTCTTTTCTTTTGGAGAATACGTTCATTATTAAAGCCACATTTAAAGTCAGACACAGGAGAAGGGTTAAATGAGAACATTAAAAATTATTAAAAGCTCAGAAACTAGATCCTATGAAGAAATGTTAAAAGAACAGGAGTGTTCAGTCTGACAAAAAGATGGATGAAGGGAAACAGAATTGTCTACAGATGCATAAGGTGATGCAATGAAGTGAATTGGGATCAGTTATCTCCCTAGTCAACATGGAAACAAAAAACAGTAATAAACAATCCATAGAAGGGATAATCAGATTAAATAAAACTATTGATCAAGTATGGCGGTTGAAAAGCAATGGCAGGAAAAAAGTGTGGTTTCATCATCCCTTCAGATTTTGGGTCTATGGAAAATATTATTTTTGAGTTTGTCTAGAGATACTGAAATGAATCCTATCATGTTTTCAGGGAGTGAAAGAGCACTTCTGCAACCCAAAACAAACCTGTGATTGCTGAATTGTAAACTACATTATTGTTGAAACAATTCTTGTATGCTAATACCATCTCTGTGTTATGATATCTGATAACTTTGCAACAGAACGCTTGAAGGTTCTCATTAATTTTACTGATACACGTACAAAATACAATCTTTCTCTGGGACAGATACACCTTATTTGATTTTTATAGCTTAAAAAATACTGACGTATTTGTGTTTTGCCAGGTTTCTATGGCTGCTAGCAATACATTAAAATGTATAAATTTGCCTAGCCTTTCAAACAGAGCTGACCTTTTTACCTTAGTAGTCATGCATTTCTAAAGTGTACTCAGAATACATTAATCACTTTACCCATCTGAGATTTATGTAAAGCCTTTAATTCCTGTGAGAAAACAGTAGCAAAATCAATAACTATTTCTAGTTCTTGTGTAGCTGGAAAGAACTATTACTTAATAAACAGAAAAGATAGCCCAACATTTTGGCCTGTGATAAAACATTAAGTCTGTGTAATACATCTTTCTAAAAGTGTCACGTCTTCAAATGAAACTAATGTAAATTCACTGCTAGGACAGCAAAGGGAAAGTTTCTGGCAAAACGAACTGAGTATTGGTAAACCATTGTGACAGGTATATAGGAGTACAAGATTTTGCTTAAAAATGTTTGCCAAAAAGGTCTAGGAATTTAAACTTATATCTTAATGTATGGTCCTTTTGTTTTCCAAATGCCATTAAGAGTATTTTGATTTGCTTCTCTGAAGATAGTTGAGTAGCACTTGGGAATCAAAAAATATATAATAAATATTAAACTGTATTAATTGCAGTTAAGCTTTTGAATATTTTCTGTTAAATAATAAAGAAGATTAAGCCTTCTGAATATAATCTCTTCCATTTTCTTACCAGGAAAAATTCCTAGAATTTGATAAAGATTCATGTTCATTGAAATTCTTTATGATTTTTTAATTGCCAAATATCACATCAGAGATTAATATTCAGTTACATAAGAAGTTTAATGGCACAGACATCAGAGACCTCCATTTGAACTTAGAGCAATTATTTCACTTGGAAACTTATTTTAATGTTTTAATTTTACACGGAACAGTTTGAATTATAGATGTTACCCCACCACTGGTACTTAGTGTTTTGTTGTGTGCATATTCAGTATTTTCCAAGTCAATGTTCCAAATACACGTTTGTAACATTTCTTCTTGACACCTTATTGAGGTTATAGATTAACCAACATGATAAAACCATTAATGTTTTTGTGTTTTAGTGATTTCTGTGTAACAGTTTTGTTGTTTAATAAAATGAGGGACGAATGTGTGTGAGAGTGTACCATCTGTAAAAGGGAAAGAACAAATACAAACTTACATTAAAAGGAAATCTTTAGAAGCCCTTGGAAGAATTATTTATACTAATGATACTTGAAGGAGATACTTTAATGTAAGAAATGAAAAGAATGAACATTGAATAGAATTCACTGCTTAGGAGAATCCATACTTCCTGACATGGCACTAACTTGGTTTTGATTAAATGGGAAAACTGTTTGAAGTCAGAACTTGGGTTAATGCGAACTTCCAAAACTAAATTATAAAATACTAAACTAATGACACCAAAGCATTTATATGTGTCTGAAATAAAGAAAAAAGACAGTAAATGAACACATGAAAGTGATGTGTTACTCTGTCTAGCATCACTGATACAGTGAAAGATTGATATACTTTTAAAACTATTTGTTATCAGGTATTGTACCTCTAAGAACACTCTTTTGAAAAATGTAAGAAGAATTTTTGAATACTTATTGAATTCACTGTGTACAGCTCTGTAAAGATTCAGCTAATACGATGCTCACTTTCTTTATTGTTGCAGTGCGCCTCCTGGAGACGGAGGTTTCTGTTGCCTCTTTGTCCCCAAGCACGGGCACACATCCAGAATTTTCCATCTTTCCCAGGTTGTGGTTGGCTTAGCCACCACAAGACCAATCCCCTAACACCCATTGGACCCCTGACCTGTAGGTAACCCATCCATGTATCCTTACAGGACAATGCCTTTGTAAACCCACCTACCTACCTGTTAAAAACCCCTGGCCCCAAGGCCACATGCTCTTTCGCTTCTCCCCCTGGGGTGGGTGCTGTTTCAGTGCCTGCCTCAGGTGTTTTTTGTTTGTTATTTTCATGTTAATAAAACCTTTATTTTTGGAAGAAGGTGATTGTTGCCCATCCCTCCTTTAATCGCCACTGTCCTCCTCTTCGCTGAAGACCACGCTGGAGGTACTACTGGGGACCCGCTGGGGGTGTTTTCTTCCTGGGCAAAACCAGTGGGTTTAAAAACCCCTCCAAAATATATTTTTGGATAGTTATACTTTATACTTTTATCTGTCTTTGTAATAATCATAGAGTTTTTACTGTAAGGTAACAGTGTACCCCACACAGTCATTTAAAGTTCTGAATTTTGTCACATATGGATATATAAGTAACAGCCTTGTTAAGGAAAGGCTTGGGTTGAGGTCTTATCACTCATGATAGTAAGAGAACAAAATAATGTCAAAAGAGAGCAAAGCATTGTTGAATAACAGCATTTAATTTCAGAAATGCTATTAGTTCAGAATTTGTGTAACTTGCTGAAATTTCTAATTTTGAGATTAATCAGTGTCTGCAGCAAAATCCGTCTGGACATATATCATTCCCAGAGCCCTCTTGGAAAATATATCTGTAATATATTACAGTATTTGTGAAATAGGCTGTAAGTTAATGAAATGTTAAAGAGTATTTCTAGTCACTGTGGCAGCTGTTTAGGGGAAGTTTGAAGATAAACGCATTCAGTGAGGTCCCCAGGTACATAGTCTCCACCTGCCCACCTAACTATGTACTGGGTAAAGTTGTCAACAGCAGGTAGCAGGATGTCAAAAGCAAGACACAACTGTAATTACAGAGACTAGTCTACTCAAGCATCCAGGTGGATGTGTGCTTGTTCCTTCACCTGTGCAAGACGGTGAACAAACTACAGAAAATCAACCAAACACACACATGGTATAATGGGACATAGATGTAGTATATAACCAGATGACACATATCCTTCATTAATAAATTAATAACAAACTATTCACCCAAAAAGGTAACGCTTTTCGCTGCCTTCTTCGCTAGCTATTTATTTGTAAATTCAGCTGATAAACTCTCTGTTTAAAAGTAATCTTTTCTCATTTAACTTAGTCGTAGTGACCTGCATGTTCCTGCATTTTTCCAAGTGAGACCATCTATTTGTCCAGGGATGGCTATTCAAACATTGAGAAGAGTGTAAGACCTGTGTACTCTATTTGTAGAATGTTTTGTTCATGTTCGTTCTAAAAGATGTGGAAAACTGGCATCTCAGAACATTAATTCTGATCTAAACTTTATTAGCTGGCAAAATACGTTATCTGTTGTCCCTGTGAACAGAAAAACAAAACAGAACAAAAAAAAGAGGTAAAGTGATGTGGCATTCAAAGCTAAGCTTTCAGCTGCCTAATTTCTGAAATATCTGGATAGGGAACATAAAGTCTATATTCTTAGCTGAAAATCTTTAAAGCTTTCTCTAAACAGAAAATACAACTTAGTTGAGAGTAGTGAATGATAGTCACAATTCTCTCTTTGGACAAGAATTTTCACTGGTACCCATTGCCCATTTTAAATATGTATCATACAGACTTCTCTGCCTGCTGGACAGTGTGGTACTGTGGTATTTATGTACTTGTGAACATTGGTTCTCTGAAAACAGATTAGAATCGCACTTCACATGAAACTACAGAAAATGTAGTCAGAAACAAAAATAGGGTCAAGCTGAATTATAAAGTTGAAAGACTGATATTTTTGTTCAAGAACATAAAGGTATGTACAGGGAGAAAAGAGGTATATGGAAGATTTTGTGTAAAAAAAATAACAAAGAAATAGAGCCGGGAAAATACCTTATGTGCACAGCCTTCTATAAGCAATGAACACCATTCATGTTAGGAAGTAACATGGTGTTTATTTGCCTAGGTTTAGCCTCCATATACTATCATTTGAAACAATCACACTAATGAGGGGTAACATATCTCAGCTGGAACCATGGTTGTGCTTCAGTGTGGGCCTTAAGAAGAATGAAGCATCCTTCTTCTCTTTCATATGGAAATCAACCGGTCTTCATTCTAAGGGGTATCTAACATGTTACCTGTGTTCCCTTTTCTTGCCTCTAATTGAAAACAGCTATTTCTTTTGCTTTATGAAAGAAGTTGATTCACATGTACAGAGTGCAATCTTCATGGTATGGCACTACGTTACATGGAGGGATAAAAATATCAATAACTATGAATTTCTCTTAAAACCTGCTATTTCCACTTTGTCTCACACAACAAGAACCTTCCCTCAAAACTCAAAGTTTTATGGGTTCCAGGGACAAAATTACCATTACATTAACACTAAATCTAATTAACATCAGTTAGATTTTGTACAGCTATATAGAGAGTGCCTCCTAGTGTACTGAGCATCTCCTCAGCAATGTTGTCAAATAACTTTGATTACTCCTGAACTACCCAAAAGTACTCAACCTCTAACAAGAGATAATCATAACTGTAGGAGCAGTGTGATGAAGGAAGGCAGGGAAAGCACTTTTATCTCAGGAAAATAAAAGGATGCTGTAGTAAGCCAGACCTGAAATCTCTTAATCAATGTTAAAAAAAGAAATGTGATGGATAATGAAACCTTGTAAGGGGTAACAATTGTTAAAACATCTGAATTCTGCTGCTGAAATTATTTCTACTATGGTGTCACATAACCTGAAAGTTAGACATTTCTGTGTATTCCCCAAGGATTTTTCATAACCTATTTTTGCCAGTATCAGCATAAGGTGAGAGACAGAAAGGTGCCTGAGAAAGAAAGGAGTCTTAAATGTAGCAAACTAAATAATCAAAGGTCTACTGTTTACCAGTCTGTGTGTCTAGAATTACAAAGCAGAGTATATACACCACCAGACTTTGGACACCTAATTTAGCTAGTCTGTCTCCTTTGGCTTCATTCACAATTGAAGAACAAGATCCTCCTTCAAAAAACCACTTGGGATAGTAAATTTCAGTGTGAATGGTCCAAGTTTGATTTAAAAATGCTATGGCCAAACCACTTAAAGTGCAGAGTGGTATAGCTTCTCCACTTCAGCTGAGATGCATTCAAAGCAATGTGTAAATAAGATGGCTATTTGAGGTGCTTAAGGTTTAGCAGTATATATACTGCCTAGACTAACCACCTGGCAATAACCCATTAACTCATTTCACAGGAAATGTGTAATTTAGTCTCTTCTTTAATCTGTCTTGATTACTGCCTCAAGTATCCAAATGATACAAGAAGAATGGGAAATGGTCACACTTACAGATCTTTTTAGCAAATTACTGGAAAAATTCTGTTCAACATAACACATTAAGAACAGAATGAAAGACTGGGAGTACATTTTTGTATTCTTAGGAGAAGGAAACAGCACGAGCCTTTTGCTAATATAATTCATTGTGGGAAACCATCCACATTTCAAACACAAAATATTCTACCTTAGGTCCCTCTGGACACTTAAAATCTATCACTGGGAATTTTCTCTACCAAAATGACAGAATTGTAATGCAGAGAGGAGTAGTGGACTTCCCTAGGGGTAAAGGAGGCAAATCCAGCCACAAGATGTCAATGCATCTGTTCAAGTGTACATGAATCACTCAGTTTCTGCAAACAATTTTAAAAAAATGTTTCTACTGGTCTGCTTCTCACTGTGGAAAAAGAGCACTGAAAGGTTTACCCTGTTGGAATGATTTATAGTACAAAGTGAATACTTGTTTACTTCTGTCTGTGAAACACAACCCATTGGTAAGAAAGGTCTCGCGTACCATATGAATGAGGAAAACTAATATCTCATTAGGGTTAACTTACTCAAAGGAAAATAGTAACTATATCAATTTTGAGGACTTCCTTTGGTGGTAATAATAGTAAATGACAGGTAAAAGAAAAAAAAAAAAAAAAAAAACAAGTCCAAGAGGCAATACAACATGACAGAGTGAGATCTACAAAAGAATAGCCTAACTACAGTGAAGCAATTAATGGGACAGACAAGTGGTCATCTAAAATTCTTATTTTAAATTTTACTTTAAATCTAAACAGTGATAGTTGTTACAAATGCTGTAGGATTGTAAACTTGCCCAGAGGTCATGTATAGCATCAATCACTGATGTCAAAGGAGTCTGTATATACATGCCAGACTATGTACGCATTTAAAAAATGCAACTTGCTATATTTATCAGTTTAGAAAGCTTGAAAATCAATGAAAAGAACTCTGTGTTTAGAAGGGAAATTAAAAATGCTACATGCTTGAAAGGAAAACAAAAGACACTGAAAAGGCTTGTTTCAAATATAACTGCATATTTTTCATGCTAATTATCATACAGCCTGGAAGTTTGATTTTTTGCACTGATTTTCTTGCCCTACCAGATCACTGAAGGACCAAATACTAAATCTGGTTGAATTCCCTATCTGTGATTTTGTCATTACTGTCTAGTTTCAATAAATCAAACCAATGGACAAAAACATCCATGCTATTTTAGGTGGTAGAAGTGCACCTTAAAAAATAAAAAAAAAGAAAAAAAAAGTATTCCCATTAAAAGAGTCAAACTGAAAAGAGCACATCTGATATTTGTTAGTTGATCCATCCTTAGGTCTGTTAGGCCAACAGGCTACCTAACTTCTATAAAACATTAAGGCAAGTTCTTGCTAAACAGAAAGCCAGAATGGAAAAAACATATTTATAAGCTGCAGATGCAAAGTAAAGATAAAAACAAAAAGCAGAAGATTCTGCAGTCACTATAATATACACTTTTTTCTCTACTGTGTATTAGAGTGAGTTCTTCAACTGTTTGGCAATCACAGTTCAATTTATCTCTTTGTCTGGAGTCTTAATTCGTAGAATGGTTTAGCTTGAAAGGGACATGAAAGCTATCTACTTCCAAGCCTCCTGCCATGTGCAGGAACACCTTCCACTAGACCAGGTTGTGCAAGATGTCACCCAACTTGGTCTTGAACTCCTCCAATGATGGAGCACCCACAACTTCCCTGGGTAACATGTTCCAGTGTCTCACCACTCTCATAGTGAAGAACTTCTTCTAAATCTATCTTTTTCCATTTTGAACCCACTACCCCTCATCCTATCACTACAAGCCCTTGTAAAAAAGTCCCTCCCCATCTTTCTTGTAGGCCCCCTTCAGGTACTGGAAGGTTGCAATAAGGTCTTCCTAGCACCTTCCTTTCTCCAGGTTGAACAAGCCCAACTCTCTCAGCCTGTCCTCATAACAGAGGTGTCCCAGCCCTCTAACAACTTTTGTGGCCCTCATCTGGACCTGCTTCAACAGGTCCTTGTTGTTACCGACATCCGATCCCAGGATAGCTGCCACCCAACCTCTACCGTTGGGTGCCATCACAGACACAATCTTCAATATGAAGGATGTTGCAAATGGCGTTTATTGCGTCGTTGCAATTGCTTATATAGCACAAGCCACGCCCACAAGGCCCCTCGTGGGCAGTCTGAGCTTTCCGTTACATCGCGAGATCTTCCGCACGCCGATCCCTGCCTAAGGCGGGCTCTGCTCAACACAACAGGTCCACACCCTTCTTGTGTTGGGGCCTCAGCCCCTCAACCTGCTGACCACATTTCTTTTGATACAGCCCAGGATGTGGCTGGCTTTCGGGACTGCACTCACACACCATTGGCTCATGCTGAGGTTTTCATCAACCAGCACCCCCAAGTATTTCTCCTCATGACTAGTTTCAACCCATACTCTGCCTAGTCTGTATTTGTGCTTGAGATTGCTCTGACCCAGGTGCAGGACCTTGAACTTGTCCTTGTTGAATTTCATGAGGTTGGCATGGGCCTACCTCTCAAGCCTGTTAAGTCCCTTTGGAATTGTAAAGGAATAACTATTTCTTTACTTCTTTTCTATCTGAAACTAGCCAAAGTAATGCTATATTATGTATATATTAGATTCTACTTTGCTTAAATGGACAGTCATATACTGTATTATCTATCTTTCTTACTAACCCTTCATATGGGAAAGAAAAGTTTCAAATTGGGTTACATCTTTCATTATTGTAGGTAGAATACAGTAAATTAGTATATGTGAGAAACGGTAAAACAAATGTTGGAGAACTATAGTGATAAACAAGGTCATTGCAGAAGCAGAATTTCTCAGGAAAGCATTTCAAGGAAAGAGAAATCTGTTTTATTTGGATATTTCAATGACAGAGACTTGTAAAGATAGTTGATCTGATGTTAATAACATTGTCCTTCAAAACAAACAAACAAACAAAAACACAACCCAATGCTTAGCATAAACAAGGTGGGAATTTAACTCTGAAGATGTATGAATCATTCCTTCCTTGACAATCCTTCCTTGTCTTGCAACCAGAAACCTGGTCAACAGAGCTGTGAACAAAAAGCTACCCATCTCACACAAAACAAATTACATTTGGTTTTAATACAGCACTAAATCAAAATACTGCTGACAATTGGTCTGGGATCTGACTGTCATTGTAACTAGTCACACTGAAGTTATTGAGGTAGGTCTACAAACACAATAAAAAGGAAAGTCCTTGCTTCAACAAACTTAAATCTATATTTTTCAAAAGAGGAAACAAGCTGAAAGAGTAGTGTACTGAAAAGTACATATTCAATGAGGCAAAGAGACTGATTAATGAATTAACGTGTACAAAACAGAACCTACTCAATAGGGATGACAAACATCCATGAATCACATATATGACTATTGCCCAAAATAAGCACACACATGAGAGCATGTAGCAAACTGACAGCAGATCAGCAGTTATCAGGAAGGGTAAGCAGACAGAAGGAATATGTTATTAAGAACAGGTTACCACACCTGACAGATACCAGAGATATGTGAGCATTTTCCATAACTGGGCAATAAGTCTCTCCGTTGTCATGCCAACAAATTGTCTAAGCAGAACTGAAAAAGGTGAAACAAAAAAAAAAAAAAAATATATGTGGGTTAGAGGAAAAGAATTAACATAACTAACGAGCACTCTCTGTTACTGTCTACAGTAATTGCAAAGACTTACTCTCATTGATACCTTATCAGCATTTGGAGACTCAAGAAGGGAGGCTAAAAAGAAACATAAGCAAGAGTACTGGAGTTTATATAGACTGCACTACTAAGCTTATAATTTTATGAAAGCTTTCCTGGAGGCAGGAGAACCAATGGCTTTGCCATTCTTCTACTAGGAGAGCTTGATAAAGGGCACATTACCCCTCCTGCCAGGGAATATAATGCACTAGGGTGCAAATCTCTCTTTATCCTCATTCCACCTTCACCATGACTATGTATCTGTTTGGCTTCCTGGTTTTCAAATGCTTTCCAGAGTATGACTTACCTGGAAAAATGGTAGGTACTGATGTTTTGCTCTGCAGTGATTTTAGAACTGGAGGATAGCCAAAACAAACAAACAAAAAGACCTAAAATATATTTTGGGGAAAGCTTAGACAAATAAAAGGTAAACATGAGTAAAAAGATAATTAACAGCTACTATTTATTGATTCTGTGACGAGATCTGTATATGTTTGTTCTATTTGCAGTTACTGAGGAGTTAGAAGATGTATAGGTATAGTCTCTCATTTATTCCCTCTCCCCAGAACAGGGAGCAGAGATACGAAAATTCACCTTGAAGGTAGGATTCCAGCAGCCATTTACAGATGAGATACAACATTTTGAGCATCCCAAAATACTTATTCTGGCCCCTCTTAAAAGACAAAAAAAAAATCCCAAACAAACAAAACAAAACAACAAAAAAAAAACACCACACAACACCCTGGACCTTGAAGCAGTTCCTCCTTGAACTCCAAAGCAAGTGATCAGTGAGACCTCCCCAGCAGGCTGGAAACACAGCTGAGGGTGTCTTGACAATGATGAAGGATAGCCACAACTTTACAGGATGGCCTCCCAACTTAACTGGGCATGCTTCAAGCTGAGGTGGGGACTGCTGCCGTCTCATTCAGCTGGCCAAGTTATTGCTGAATACAGTATTTACCTATATAAGTTAAGTGCAAGTAATAACCTCTCCCTTTTGCAAAGGAATTTTGGAAAAGAAAAAAAAAAATGGGCTGCATAGACCAAAATATTGCTGTGTTGAAGGTTTAAAAGAGCCAGACTATGCAGTAGGCAAAAGATCAGTGGAAATATGTTGAAGTAAGTTAGCAGATAGATGATCTAATCATTCATCAGACAGATTTCCACATGATTTTCAAAGGCAAAATATCCAAAGTCAGAAAGGATCAAGTTGTGCCACAGATGAGCTTTGGGCCAGGATAAGCAGATGTTTATATCACAGAACTATGGATAAAGCAAAAACATTTATTTTTATTTGGTCTGTCCCACTTTTTTTTTTGTTTCAATTCAGAGTTAGATTAAATATATCCTTTTGGCTTGTTTCCTTCATGCGTAGGCATGATCATAACTATGAGTCCCGAACAATTCTCTTTCTTTTTTTTTTTGTCATAACTAAATATCTGGGATCCCACATCTTCCTCTATACAGGATTTAAAAAATGGAACTTTAGCTATGCAGTGTCTCCGGATTTTCTGTTGAGAAGCTGAGCCTTAAAAGCATGGAAGTCATGAAAATCGCAGTCTGATGTCAGGACAGTTTACAGCTTTCTTACCATGAATGCGACAATCACAAGGGCTACAATGTACTGCCTTACTTGAGTGAGTCGATGATGGAAGCAAGAGTGAAATTTTTATCCCATGCATAAAACCTTAAATACTGTTCTGAGACTCATCTTTTAAAAAAAAAAAAAAAAAAAATCTTAGCTTCTTCTAGCAATTTCTTCAACGCACACTTTTGTACAACTTACTTTGCTGTGGTTTTGTTCACAATTGTTAATACATCAAGTAAATTTTCTTTAAGGAATGTTTTCTTTTTGGGAACTGCCCCACAAATAAGGCCCCTCTGATGTCCAATCATGTATGCACAGTGTTCGCTTCCATCATAAAATACATAAGATCTATAATTTCAGCTTTGATGCATGACTGTAAAAGTGTTAATATGTAAAAGCCTTGAGGTGATGTTGAGTTCATTAGAGGAAGCTGGCAGCTCTTCTTCTACCAGATAAAAGAAATTTAATTACTGACATCTACAGGAAACAGTTGTGTGAACTTTGAATACTATGATTTCTTTTATAACCTAGCTAGTTATAATTTCTGTACTGTGCACTTTCCCTGAATGGATCTGTTATTTCAGTCAAGGTTTTTAGCACAAATTCATCATAACAAGAATATCTTTCCTTTATTTTCTTATCACAAGAATGAACATTAATCTGATGCTTGAAAGGTTTCTGAAGCCTGATGGCAGAATTTCAAAGCTCTTCTTACTTTTCAGCCAAATTCCCATTGATTTCCTTCTTTCCTGACTCTGGCTAATGTAGAAAAGAATCACTATGTCAGGTGTTGTTTATTCTGTTTACAAAATATATAACATTTTTGTCAGAATGATTTTATATTACAAATGTAAGACTTTGAGGTCTTACAAAAAATTAAATAACTTTTTCAGCAGATTTTCTTGATTATGTCTAAGGTTAAAATTGTAGCCTAGTCTACTCTCAAGGAAAGTGAGAAGGTCTGGCTGACCTTATCACATGTACTTTTAACTACTGAGTCCTCTCAGGAACAAACCTAAGCACTGAAAGCCCAGCCAAAGAAATCTCCAAGTGCTTGTATTGAGAAGAAATGTGAAATAATTTTCTCTCAAGCCAGAAAGTAGGAAAAAAAACTTAGGCACTCATTTTGGGCTGTACATGTTTTGAATAGGAATAGATGTAGATATAGTGGGAGGTGTCCCTGCTCATGGCAGAGGGGTTGGAACTGGGTGATCCTTGTGGTCCCTTCCAACCCTGACAGATTCTGATCTGTTTTAGCAGAGGTCTTTAGAGCCCTAATGGCTCAATGGTTGGACTTGATGATCTTGGAGGTCCCTTCCAGCCTAAACGATTCTATGATTCTATGATTCTATATTTCTTTATTTTTAAATATGCTGCTTTTCTGAAATGGACGTTTTGTGAACATAATGTCAATATTGACCAGACTGAAGTTTTCTTGAATTTCTAGATTAAATGTCTGCCTTTATGTTTAAGAGTATAAGTGTAATCTAAACAAAATCAGTTGCTCTGTAATGGAAATGGCATTCATATTGACAGTCTTCAGTCTGGTAGTAGCTGTAGGTCTGATCCGACAAGCTAATTTGGGCAAAATACCAATTGATTTTAATGGGGTTTTGCTTGTGTAAGAATGCAAAATGAGTCTCTTTATGATTATGTGACATTCTGAATATCCACTAGCTTAAAGCATTAAAAAAGTTTGCGAAATACTTATACAGTAGGAGCTAATGGAAGGCTAAAATAATCCTTGGGGTAACTTAACAAGATAATTGGAATTTTGTTTCATGTACATTTCAAATAATTAAAAAAAAACAAAACAAAACAAAACAAACAAAAAAAAAAAAAAAACAAAAAACACGAGATGAAGGTGATTTCTGGGATGTGGTTTATCCTGCAAAACATCTAATTCCTATTATGGATGGATATGTTTCCAGCCTGGTTATCTGGTGGAGTAGATATGACCGTAATAGTATCATGACACAACAGCACATACTGGAATATTATGTATATACATCTAACATTTTGTAAGAATGTAGAATTAGAATTCATCTTTTCTGAGCTGTTATTTACCCAGGCTGAACTGTCCACTCATTCCGTGTATTTGAACAACTTCTCCACAACCCAGCACAGTTTATACATCCTGATGTGTTATTTTAAAACTCAGTAAATATATACAAGGTTTCTAGAAAATCTGAATAGTCATAAATTAAGAACAGCTTAAAAACATGCATTCTTCAATGATTTTATACAGTTAACATGGAGAGGCCAATAACGCTAGAATCACTACATATATATAAGGTGAAACCAAGAATTTGAGACTAATGTCAGAGATAAGAGCAGAACAAATTATAAAAGTTGATTAAACTTAATTAAATATAAACAGAAATTATAAGCTTAACAAGACATTTTTTAATTCAAAATTCTGTTCTTCATTGCAACAGTACCACTTCTATTCACCCTAGTAAAAGTCCTGGACTAAGTTGCCATAGTCTCTCCCTCAGCTTCTTGTTGGCTATGCTTAGGTATGTTGGCAGGATGGTTATTCATCCCAAAATTGTTCTCCCCATACAACAGCAGAAGAGAGAAAATCTGTTCCCAGCTTTGTACTACTGATGGAAGTAAATGGTTCACCTTGCCATTCTCTTTGAGCATCTGACCAAACAAAGAGTTTTGGTTAACATTTGCAAACTTCTGTTGTAGTCTTGCACTCAATAAACTGTGTTTTATATCTTAATGTTTGGCCTGCAAGGACCTTCGAAGGACCTGATCTGGTTAAAGGTGTCCCTACTCACTGCAGTGGCGTTGAACCCCTTTCAAACCAAACCATTTGATAATTCTATGATTCTGTGATTAATATATTCTAAGATAAAAGACACTTGTAGTCTCACCCAGAGAGGGGAACAGGTATGGGATGTATAACAGGAAAAGCAGGAAGAGAAAATCCCCACACTTAGCCTTTAAGAGAAAATTTTAAAGAGTAATGTTTAAAAAAAAAAGGACCAAAAAAAAGAGATAATTTCTAGTGTGTTAAAAACTGGTCCATAGACTGTCTAGCAGAGAGAGAAGGGCAAATCCAAGAGTATCTCAGTCATCCTCCTTTTGCCCAAAATAGGTTTTGAAGAGAAGTGGAGAATTTCTAGCAAGGGCTCAGATTGTCAAGGTGCTGCATGCCTCTGTGGAAAACATCCCTTGCACAGCCAGGCCTGCAAGAGATAGCCTGGTATTTGATGACAACTGAATGTCAAAATACAGCCACTGTCTTTAGTGAATCTTGTACACAAGCATGCAGATCAACATAGAGCCTATGTGGGGATCTGAATTTTTAGGATTTAAGCCAAAATATTTCTTAGTCTTTCAAAATTATCACTAAATCAATGAAAGTGATTGGGAGTGGTTCGGGACAAGGGCATTTTGTTTACATTCCTCATTGCTATAAACTAAGGTATCATTTTCAATAAGTTGTAAGAAATACAGTATCTTGTTTCCGGTTGATAATTTTCATTCAAAGCTCATCATTGTTTATGCAAAGTTCAGATTACTTTTTCCATCTGCATATTTTATGTTTATTGATGTCGAATTTTGTCACTTACTGTCAATGATCCTCTACAACTTTTCTAGGTAAGTGCTCATTTGTATCATTCTAGGTAATTTTGCATCATCATCAAAAGTTCTCCAGACCCTTTTCTAAGGATATTAAAGGTCAAGCTGTTACACAGATCCCTGAAGGATTACATCAGTGTTCTTCCTTCACTGAAAAAGCTGCCTGTCCTTTCCTGTCTGCCAATACTGGGTTGCAGGTTTGCAGGAAGTGAGTTTGGAAGCTGATACACAGGGATTTCTGAAAGAGATGGTTTGGGCTACATGAACTTTGGGAATGGCTTTGATGGGATGTCATTGCCTGAAAGATATTAATATGTAATGCAAGCCAGAGTATCTGGAGATGGAATGAAACTAGTTAATAATAAGAAATGGAGAAATGGATTTTAGATAGAAGTGTAAATCATTGTTTGTAAGAGGAGCAGATATCACAAAATAACCAATTACCCTGGAGTTTAATCATGACGGAAGTGAACATAAAATGTGAACCAAGAAGGCTGCCAATATGGTGAAGTTTTGGATCTCAGCACTTCCCTCACTAGTTCCCCTCCACAGGAATCGGTAGAGAGCAATAAGGTCAACCCTCAGCCTTTTCTCCAAACTAGACAAACTCCTAGATAAAACAGTATTAGGGCCTTTCAAGTTGTAAATGGACAAATGAGGGGGAATATTGTAAAGATATACAAAATCATGAAATTCATGGATAAATTACTAGGGAGTGATTTTTCCTAATCATAACTCAAGATTTAAAGGGGAGAGATTAGCTTTACAATTTATTTTTTTTTAAAAAAAAGTATGTTATTTTACATTATGCCTTTAAATTATGAAACTCAATGCTATGAAATGTTACTGATGTCAAACAGTTAAGATGAATCTGTCAATTGTTGTTGAACACAAATGTGTGGATGCCACCTATGACTCAGGAATCCCTAGGCTTGGAGACCCAAAGACAGCCAGAAGAAGCTGGTCCTGCACTTTCATTTCCCCCCACATTTCAATTTCAAGTGGCTCTTGTAGAAGGCAGGATATTGGAATAACTGGATTGTGACCTGATGCAAATTTTCAAGATCCTGGGGAAAAAAAAAAGTCTTTGAGGTATAAAAAACAAAGAAGTGTTTGATGTTAACATGAATTTTTTGAAAGAATTATAAATTAAAAGAAAACTATAATCATTGTTAGGAAAAGACAGACAAGGAAATACAGGTAGAACATTCAAACTCTTATCTCAAAAAGGGAAAATTAATTGCAGGCACCATTCAAATGAAAGCAATACAGAAAACATAATTTCCATCATGCTGTAGGTACCATCATATTTCGACAAAGTTCCAAGTAAATTACACTTCTGTTCTTTCATGTGCTGTTACATTTTTATCTGTAATTGTGTTTGCATTTTTGGTGATTTATTGTTTGGGGGTTTGTTTGTTTGGTTTTGTTGGTTGTGGTTTTTTTTCCACTGTCTTTTATCTGTCAGTTCCTTTACTTCACACTCAGTCTCTTTCACACTGTTTTATCCTTCCACCACACTGCTCCTTTTCTATTCTCATGTAAATAGTCCACCAAACAATGGTATTACATGTGACCACATTTTTAAATATGACCTTAAAATCTTTTTATCTGATTTCAGCTAATGTAGATGCAGCCACCTTTGCATTGTTATTTGACTCACTTTCTGACAAACACTGTAGCAAAGAATTCTATTCTTCTCTTGCTGTGTTTGGGCTTTTTCCCCAAGTCTATAATTTAGTTTTCAAGATAATCAGAAGAAAAAAAAAAAAAGGATTACTAAATGTATGGATTACTATGCACAGAATATCTTTATATTTAAACTTAGAACATTTTTATTTAAAAAAATAATTTTGTACCAACAGATTTCTGTTAAGGTGGTTTAATATTTCTGGGTTTATCTCCTGTGTCAGTTTATTAAAGGGAAGGAAAGCTAGCCTGCTTTTTTATTCCTTGAAAATGGCTCCTGACAGTTCATTTAAGGGAAGAGTAAAAAAGAAAACAACAGTGCAAAGTGAAAGCTGCTTTGCTCAAGATACTTCTCGAGATACAATATAAAAAAGTTAGCTTGCATGCCAAGCCTCGGGGTACTCTGAAACTTGAAATGACTGATAAATTTAGGACAGATTTGTCTTAAGAAAGAAAGGAGAATACATTTATGAATTACTGCAATAAGACTGATTTTATTGCTGTTCTTTGTCTGAATATGTAATGTACATATTGACCATCTGCTGAAATCTCAGACTTAGAGTGAGAATAGGCCAATGAATTGTTTTATGCCTCAATTATATGGAGACAGAAGTTTTACCCATCAGTTTCATAATAGATAGTGACAACAAAGAAAGTGTCTTGCCAGCTTGTGAGCTGTGAAGTAATCTTCAAAGATGCTGTGACTACACAAATCTGACAGAGTAGAATTTAGCATGAGAACTAGCCCCAAAATTGGTAAGGTGATACCAAGCTTACAAACAAGCTCACAAATTTACCATGGAATAGACTTACATCTAGTCCAGTTACTACATAGTCCTCCACTGGGAGACAGAAGAATAACTACTAGTGATTACAAACTTAGTATCTACTTTAACTGTAAACAAAACAAAAAAGGGGTGTCTTTCAGTTTTGTGCAGCTCAATGTTTTCATTAGCATTTTGTAACAGCTGGAGGCTTTAAGTAGGTGACATTGTGCTAGATATTTTATTTGCTGCTGATCTCCCAGAGAATTAATAATTTAGGTATTCCCACCAAGCAGTATGTTTTTATATGTTATCCCAACATTCAAACAGCAAAATACATGGTCAGCCACTCATATAAAAGTGATCCTGGATGTTAGTATCTCAGCAGAGAACAGAAGATGTAGCAGTAAAATGACAAAGGCAGGCTTGGAGTTGTGCAAACTGTCAGGAAGAGGAATGTTCAGAAGATCTGTATCTGTAAATTTGGTTGTTAACATGCTCAGAATTGCTATAGAACTATGAATTCTGTCGGACCTGGAATATGTAAGTGAATTATTCACACACTGCATTACTGAGAAGCATGTAGGAAATCAGTGTGTCCTACTCAAAAATACTTTTGATATCTTGAATTACCAAACAATACTATCTTACCCAGAGGCATAAGTCTAACTCCTACCAGGCTAAATAAAGACTACTAGTTAGCTGTAAATTAAGCTACCCTCATTCTTTTTTTTATAGTTTGTCCTGAATAAGCAAACTTCCATCCTTACCAGATGAAAATCAAGCCAGGTCTATCACAGCATTTCAGATGATCTTATACCCAAAGAGTGCTATAGAAGACAAGACAATAGGAAATGTAACAGTAAAGAAAGATGATTGACGCAGATATTTCAGTGTCTTAAGGGCAAATGAAGAAGAGCTCCTAACAAAAGAATACTCCAAGATACAGCTGAAGATTATTCTACCAAGAAGGATCTGGGACTTTAATATTAAAGCTTACTAAGGGTAGAGAGTCTGAAGGTTCATCAGGAATCAGTGGAAATACTTGGAAAGAAGCAGAATGATCCAAGAACACTGTCTCTTTCAGACAGAGACAGAATTAGCTGGTTTTAAATAAATCTGTCAAAATCTTTCAAGAAAAGATTAAGGGGAAATATGCATATATAGGAATATTTCTATCCTATGAACCTCTAGTTGAATAAAAATGGTTTTGTCTGAAGATTATTTTTATTATCAGTGTAATCGGACGATTAATTAGAAAACCCAGAGGAAAAAAGTTGCAGGTGCCAAAATACGCAAGTCACATTAACTTGTCTGAGAGCATCACTGCATCTTTGAGGAGCTACTTGCCCTTGGGATGTTGCATTTGAACAGAATCCAAGAGTCATATAAAGAGGTCCCAAAAACCTTACAGCTTATGTTCATCCTAAAAATATGGTATTGCTTCCTGCTCCTTTCCAGACCAGGAAAGTCCTGTTGATGTTTTTAGACATAATCCTTGGGCTCATTTTGTGAGCCTTTAAATACTTGTCTTTGTTCTGCGTATGATGGAACAGAAGGTCTACAGTTCTAGTTAGTTTTTGGTTTTACACTATAAGCTTAGAAAGTAAATGCAGTACGAAACAGAAATGCTGAGCAAAACTGTGGAATGCAAGAACAAACTTTATTCAGAGGTGGTCAGAAGAGATCAAAAAGTGATACTTTGGAGTAACAACCATGAAATCTTGTCTGTCATTTATAAAACTGGTCCAGCTCTCTGAAAATCCCTTGAGTTTAGGGATGATTTTTTTGTACCGAATTAGTTTGCATATTGCTAGTTATAAAACTAGAAACCGTATTATCAAGTGTGAAACCATATAATTAGTTTCTTTATGGACCTGCAGTTTTTGCTAGCTAAAATAAAAACTGTCACCAAATGCAGATGCTATTATGAATATGATAGGTCATTTATGGAAAAAAAAGTTATGTAGAATAACATCTGATAATTTGTTGGGAAAATTAGCATATAGATGGCTATGGGATGTGTGAAATATTATCCAAAGTATTCTAATCTAAATTGCTGCAATGTCCAAATACGATTTAGTGGTTTGTTACCGTAATGCACACAGCAGTTCAGATTTAAACAATTTATAGACGCAGCATTAAGCCGTGAATAGAGCCATGCATTCTTTTTCCCTGTCAAAATATTGAGAGCTGTTAAATTGAGAGAATAGATTATTGTTATTGTACAAAGATATGTGATCAAGTGTTCAAAAGTGACTAATAATCCTGAGGAGAAATAATGATGTTTTGCTCCAATACACTTGTATAACAGAGGCAATTTTTTTTTCTAATCATACCATTTGGCTAAAATTAGTAGAAGTGCTTTTACAATTCCTGCATGGAGAAGATTATATTATATTCTGTATTATATTATGTAGAAGAAATATTTCCTGAAAAGGAAGAGTTTTTCTGTAACTTTGCTCCATTAAGAATTATGTTAGAAAGAAAAACCAAACCTACATATCTGCAGAGGCACTGTCTGTGAGTGGGACAAAAAAACCCCAACAAATAATATAATTTTATGTGTAAAACGACTATGGGTTAAGGCAGACTACCCTGACCTATGGACTAAGGTGATTCATTGAAAGGGGGACCAGAAATTTCTTGAGCCTGAAATTCAGGATGACCCCAATGCCAAGATAGTAATGAGATAATCCCAAAGTTGGAATTCTCTTCCTGGCTCCTCAGGGAACACCAGTACACACTTTGTGTCCTCCAATGCTTGCATGGGCCTCTCAACTGTGAACTCATTGCTAGGAATCATTTGTCAGGTCAGAGTTAATACCTAATTTTTTACAAAGATACTTAACATTCTCTCTAAGAATTTACATTAAAGCATTTGTAGCAAAAATAGCATTCTAACAGCTGCACATGTATATGCTACTCCGGTATCTTTGCTCCGAAATTTAACACAGAAAACTAAAGCCCTTTGCCCAAATGCCACAGTCGGTTGCCAGATAGTAAACTTGAAAAGTCCCACAGTGCATGGAAGCTATAAAAATGATTGACAACATTTCTGCCTACTAAATAGATCCCTCCATCACCTCCAGGTCTATGCTACTAATTAGAATTTCTCTCCATCAGTTTGGGATCTGTGGACATTATATGCAATACTAATACACTTACATTCCTTGTTTTTGAAGTAAACACACATTCTTTCCAATATCTGCAAAAATATGTGTGATATAATTTTATACAGTTAAGTACATCCTAAAAGAGCCACAGACTAAATATGAATAAACCAGATTTCTTCCTGCTTATTTAAAAAGGAACGTCTCTGTAATCATGCCTTTCAGTAATGGGAAATAAGGATTGTTTCCTCAATAAATGAAGTAATTTCACTTATTTGTATGTAAGTGGGTCAGAAAATATATGTAACTTATATGATGGACAGGACCTAGTTCTGAGCTGTTTGGGGGGGAAAACTTAAAAAAGGTTTTTAATTATGAATGTAATTTACTGTGACAAAATGTAACAGCAACTTCTGATTTTTTTCCTAGATTAAAAATCTTTAAAACATTCTAAACTTTTTCATTTCCTTTATTTAGGGTAGAAAGAGTGGTGGAGGATTAGATAGATTTTCTGCATTAAGAAGCTAGTTAATTGCTGAACTAAGCCTTACATAAGATAAAAGACTATAATCAAACTTCTAGGCATACATCTCAATTACAAACTGTGGTTGTGTTCTTAGAAAAAAAAAAAAAAAACTGCCAACACTCCACCTAGGAGAGCTTTCAGATCATTAACTATGCAAAATATTTAAGGACACTTCCATAATTACTTAAGGCCAAAGGCTGCCCATTCTGGAAATACTGGGTCACATTGCCTGTCCTAAATTCATAGATCTTGACCTTGGAAGAGCAAGGATCTTTTCTAGAAGTGCTGTTATCTCCCCTACAGCAGTAGTATTGTCTTAAACTATATGTTCTTTTCTACCAGGTCACCTAAAGGAACACAAGACAAAAAAAGCTACTTAAAACTGCTATTAATTTGAATGATATTGCATGTTCTCCAAATTCCAAATTTCTAATGATTCATTATATTTGGAATAGGAGAATAAAGAACTTGTACCAGTAGCTAGATTCAAGGAACTGTTAAGTCAAGGACATAGAGGGAACCACTCCAGTGGGAGCTCTTCCCTAAAATAAGCAGAGACATTGTTGTATGTCTATCCTCAAAGCAAGCCTACAAATATAAAATTAACTTCTTCATTCCTCTCTGACTAGGTCAACTAATTGCACTGGTTAATTGCTAAAATGAGTGTTAAGTGACTTCTCTTTCAAATCTTCAAATGCAAGAGTAATACAGAGTAAATTGACCTGTTTACTTGCTATATTAATTGCTGTTTTGATCATTTGAATGTGTTGATGTATCGATTCAATATTAATTGTGACTTTGGTTGTCAGTTATGATCATCACCCTGTACCACTTTCAATTAGCTTTCTGAAACTGTAGTGTATCAGATTGATAATATATTTGTTTAGTTTTATGGAAGGATGGACAAACATATAAAAAAACATAAAAAACCACACAGGTTTGTATTTCCTTCACCAAATTGCCACATGGGTCATGTCCTCAAGGACAAAGAAAACATTAATGTACTCTCAAACTACTTCGTTCACATTCTAAATTAGTATTGTCACTCATATTTGACTTGGTCAATAGAAATGAGAATGGAGTATGTTTCTTGAATCTAAAGATTAGATCATGTAGATTAAATATTAGGCATGTATATATTTCACAATGTTTTCTTTGGACTATTTTAAAGAAGCCTGATTTTGGATCAAAATTAATTTCTTTAATGAGATTTCTATTTTAATCAGAATATTTTTCTTTTTTTCTGATCAAGTGGAAACTAAAATGGAGTTATCGTTGGGTAAATAATCTGCAATCTTGCTAAAAGTTTGAGTTTACAAACACTGAATGTTTTTATCAGCATGAGATTTGAAAATCACCATTTCGATAACATGAATTTGTCTCAGAAAATAATTCACTGTGCTCACTGATGTAATCAGTCTCAGGAACCAGAAGCTGGAATTTCAGGTCCACTAAAACCACCATTTAACTTGTTAATATTATTCTTCTACTTCAGGCTCATCATTACCAAATCTGTTACTTTTCCACTGCCTCTTCACAGAGCATGGCTATGATCCTCAGGAAAGAGTCTAAGATCACTCCAATTATTACCATTCTCAAAAGAACATTTTTAACTAGGAAATTTCACAACTGTGAGTAATCTCCTAGCTTTAAATGCCAAAACTGAGTCTGGGGACTCAGCTTCCTTCCCCTGTATCGTTTCTGGGGCACAAGAGTCATGCAAGGAACAGGAAAACAAGAACATATCGTGTCCACTGGATTTGCCTCCAGGTCTCACACAAAAGCACACGAAGCACAAGATTAGCAGATACATTCCACTGGGAAAAAAAAAAAAAAAAAAAAAAAAAACCAAAACAAACAACACTTTTTGTTTGTTTGTTTTACGTACTTATGTATTTTTTTAAGCTACACAACTGCAGCAGATAAAATAGAAGGTCTTATTACAAAATATCTTATATGCTGGCAGCTTGAGCACTCTCATGGAAATGGGAGACTTGAGGTTTAAAATTTAACCAGAGTGAGAAGTTCTGAATCCAAGTCTCCAGCCCCCAAAATGAGGCCTTTGTTGGGAAGGAATGACTGCCTCACTGTCAATCTTACTTCAGTACCTTCATGGCACAAACAATAGAGCAGGCAGCATAAACAACAGAGCAAATAAGATTGAGAGAACAATACCTTTTTTGTGTTTCTCATTAAGCTTAAACATTAAATAGACACCAAATAATTCAGCCATCAAGACCTAAAGCCTCCTGGATAGATGAGGGGTTTGTGACTTTTCTGTGGGGCTGGGCATCTAAGCCCACAGTGGGCTGACACCAGCACTTTCCTGTGAGGCAGATCCAACAGCAATAAGACACTGACTTCTTGTTCCCAACCTCATAGAGGGCTGACTGAGCTGTAACCTGGGCATCTTGTCCTCTCCCTGTGCAGCTGAGACGTGCGAGGACTACAAAGATGCTGAGAACACCTGGCATGATACCAAAGAGGAGTTTGTGGTGGCCACCTGCTGCTGCACTCCCAACCCTGCAAGGGTTTGGGAGGAAGCACCTGAGGATGTGTTTCTTCCTGTTGTTCACATCATTGAAATATTTGTCGGCAGCAAATGATGGGCCAGGGTCAAGTTCTTACAGGCAGCTCAAGATTTATCAGTTGTCAAAGTACAACAACACTGCTAATTATTCAAAGAACCTTGATATTTTGCCTAGTTGTTAAATAAGAAATACTGCGTCGTTACAAAATCGTTATGCTGTATATTTGGTTTACAACTTTTGGCTGGATTTCAGGCTGAAGATGAAAGGAAAAAATATTGTTTCTGAAGGCGCTAGCAAGGCTATTGAGCTATTTCTCCTTTCTTTGCATCCATTTATATTATTGCACTATGCAGTGTTACAGCACCAATTAGCTAACCAAAAAAAAAAAAAAAATCCAGGTTCTCATGTTTATTAATCTCTGCTTTTCAAAGAGCTAACTGAATTACTGTTGTGTGAACCCAGAACATTATTCATGATGCTGTAGCTGAAATGCCATTTCTTTCAATCTTCAGCAAGATCAACTATACTGTTAATGAACAAGAGTAAACGGGAAATAAATCTAACACAGGATTTTGATACTGAATTTGAAAAGACTACAGTCTCTCTATCTTGGCAAGAGAACTGAATACAAAGGAGGAAAATAATGTTTGAATTATGCATGCTGAAAAGAAAGAAGAAAATATATCCTGGTTGCATGAAAACATCAGGAAAATTGTGATCAACTTTACTGTATAAGCCTCACAAATTTCATTAAGTACACCATGCCTACTTCACAGCATATCACCTCAGATAAGTATAACTCATTATTATAACTTCATGTTAAAAAAAATCGGCAACTTTAGTTTCCAGGAACTGTTGCTCTTTATCCTTGAATAACATCTCACCGATTTTATTATTTTCCTTTGGACCCTCTAGTAAATTTAGAACCGTATGTAACAAATCTGAGACTGAAATTGAAAATAAAAATAATTTCTCTATTTTATGAGACAAATTTAGGTATATTTTTGCATTACATTCTTTCTATCAAGCCAGCTTCTGCTGGGAGATGGTTCAATTCATGATTTAATCTGAAAATCTGTTTTTTGCTCAGATTCTTTTCAACAGTAAAAATGAATTTGCCTCTGTGATGACCATTTCTTCAGCATATGCACCGTACCATAACACTAAATTAACACGGCTGTTAGCACACACCAGCACACAGACAAGAGGATTCTGTGTCAAACAGCAGACAGGCTACAATGGTCAGTGGCTTTCACTGCTGCTTTTCCACCCAATATACATGCAGAAGTAAATCACTGCCCCCTGTATGACTCCCATATGAAAGCTGGGAAGCAGGTGGGCACGCCTGCAGGGTGACAGGAGAGGTTTCTCTTGCCCTCACTCAGGCAGACATGTTCTCCTTCTGGAGACTTCTAACTGCACATAGTCTCTGCACTGACTGTATGGGATGTTTCTGTACTTCACCACTAAGCACCTGAACTTTAGGCAGAAATTAGGACCCACATAAAGAAAACTTGATCATATCCTTCAGTTCATGAAGTGCCTTTAATCTCCATTCTCATATTAGTCAACAGCAGCTGGCTATTGTACGCTCCACTCAAAAACTATTTTTATTCACCTGTATTAACACCCCAATTGCTTCTTTGTGTCACTTGTGTTTTGTCCGTACTGCAGCAATTGGGACCTCTTTCTGTTAGGCACTAAGTGTTGTTTTCAACGTCTAGAAAGAGCTTGCCACCCAAGTATAAAATCAGAAATTAATATAAAGAAGATGGCAGAATCCTGAGGTAACAATGAAATTATTATAATATAATACAAGGAAGGAAAGAAAAATGCTTGTGTCAAAACAGCCAGAAACCTAAACAGCTAGTTTGAAGACCGCAATCATATAACCTCTGTATGTGAGGGGGGACCATACCAGCAAGACTTTGCTTGCTGGTTTGCCTAGGAGGGTGCTGCTAAAACTATATTCCCATCCCTTTGCAGAGGAGTAGCATTGTGCCTGTTCTCATCATCTTGAAGGAGGTGGAAGAGACTGATGACTAACACATTTGGAAAGCACTTCAGTCAGTGTTGCTGAATCTGCACCTTTCATAAGAAAATAAATTTGGGCTCAAATATCTCATTCAGTTCTCTCGGTGAAGAGTTACTCTGGCCACGGACATGAAAACAAGACATGCTTGTATATCACTCAGATTTGTCAGCAGGACACATTAATCATTCATAACTGCTTGGGTAAACAACCAAGGAAGGCTTTTTCTCAGACATGTGCAATACTTATTTCACTAGAGAATTTATATAAAGCAAATAATTAAATAGCTGTGAAGTAAAACCAGGAGACAACATAGGTGCAGAGCTGTCACCTGTGAGATTCACTCTGTGGTGTGCCCAGCTTCTTAATCAGTGTTTGTTTTCAAACGGTCTTTGCTTCTATGCTTAGGTTGGGCGTGTTACTAAGACACTGTATTGGGAAGAGAAAGAAAAAGAAAATTCTTGTATAGAGTGTTTTGTTGTTTGTTTGTTTTTTTTTTTTCCAGCTGATTTGTGCAATATTGCTACATCGTTTGTATCCAATTCAGTGACAAGCTTGTAAAGGGACTTTATCACACTCTGTGCTTGCAACCAATTAAGAGAAAAAGGGCCTTTGTTCAGCTAATCATCTGAGTGTTATCAAAATGATCCTTCTGGGCCCCATTTAGAACTCTGAATACCTCTGGCAGTTGAAGTGTAGTGCATGTAAATAATTACAATTATAAATATCTCTAAACAAATGAAATTGAAAGTGATTTGGTAGCTTGCCAATATACTCTTGCTCAGTGAAGTCACTCGGCTGAAAACAACAAGTAAGCTGCTGTAGTTGGTCAGTATGTGGCAAAGTTATGTTTAAAGTTTTCAAGGAGTGTTCTTTTTCTGACTCACAATAAATTATATGCTATGGAAAAAGAGGGTATATAATTCAGCTTGTGGTGGAAGACAGATGTTCCAGGCAAGAAGAAATTAAAGGAATATACTTCAAGTATCTGACTTTATGTTTTCCTTTGTATTTTTACACTCCAAAAGCAATACCACAGATGTTGAATGTAGGACTTGAAGCAGTTTACTGATAGAAGTCATTTTACGTTCGTTAATAGAACACACCTGTTGTTTAAAATACTTCAATGAGCTTCATGAATTAAAGATTTTGCAACTTCAGGATTTCACTTCATTTTTATTTACTTGTACTGTAAGTATTAATAATATCTTTATATTCAGTAATATATGATGTACAAATACAAATATTTATTTATGCACCAGAAATAGCCAGACTGAGTTAAAAACAGACATGCAAGGAAGTAGAAGCACTTTGCACAAATATTTATGAGTGTCATTTGGTCTGGAGTGATGATTTACACATCCAAATTTTTTTAAGTGCACATTTTGGAAATATCTGTGGATTTTGATATTCAAAGATGTGAAAATTCACTTCCACTTAAAATGCTTGAGCAGCACTGTAAATAATTCATTTATTTTTCTATTCGAATGGAATTTCTTCAAAAAAGTTATCTGCCTGTGAAATGGAAATAAACACACTAATAGTCTCACAGAATAAAGAAAACCTGGCCATGCTCACATATCACTGCCATTTTGTGCAACTGTGATTAGAAATAGTGCTTGCAGAAATATGATTTACAGCATGACATTAAATTCTGGTCACCTACAAAAGGCTGTACTGGATGAGGAAAATAGCCCATCATTATCCCATTCACAGCAGTGGCCGCGAACACAAGTCTGGGGGAAAGCTCAAACAGAACAACCATTTTGATACCTCCCATGAGTACACTCAGACTTTGCCTGTTTTATGCTTAGGGAGGTTCCTGATACTGATGTGGATTTTTATTTACTTCTCCTCATCTCATCTCTCTTCTCAGAACTTATTCAATAACCTTTGAATCCATGTAAAATTTTTGTTACCACAATATCCTTTGGAAAGTTTTTCCATGGGAGTAATACCCACTGCGATGCCCTTGCTCTACTGACAGAGGAAATGGATGGTTTCTAACCATGCTTTCCATATTTCCCATCACTCTGCAGATCTCTATCATACTCCCCCTGCATCAGCTCTGTCTGGGCTGCAGCAGACTCATCAAGAGTCAGTCCTGCCTCACACAGAAACGGTTTCCTACTTCTCATCATTCCCATTGCCTTACCTGAATCTTTTTTAGATCTAATGTGTCCTTTATTAGAATGAAATGATAAAAACTGTACACCATGGATGGGGTGTGGAAGAACTAAAAAATTTATTCCAGTGGCATAATGGCATTTTTCAGTTTGTATTTTGTGTTTTCCCCTGCAATTCTTAACTCTGAATTTGGTTAGGTGGCTATTAAGCACTGTGCTGATGCTCTGCCTGAGAGCTGCTCACAGCCATGGGAACACGTTTTCCCAGCTGGGGACTTGTGTTCCCCTCTCTGATCATGCCTGGAGCATCCCCCTGGCTTACCCAGCAGAGTGCCCACCCACAGCTCCTTGAGCAACTGGGACCTGCAGAAACAGAGGAGAACCAGTGTCAGGCCTTAATGCCCCCAGCCCATGAGCATGGTGGGTGCATGCATAGCCCTGCCCCATGGGGAAGCACATGGCAGCAGGATGAAGCCCCATGGAGCAGGACAGAGGCGCTGGCCAAGCCCTGGCTCCCTCTGTCCTGTCAGAGCAGCTGCTTTTGCCTTTCCCTTCAGGGGCCCGGGGGGTGACTGGGGATTCAGGACGTGGAAGTGTCCCCATGCCTCCCTGCCAGTGTTCTGCCTGCTCCCCATCCATGCTCTGCACAGAAGGCACAGGCCATTCACAGGATGGTGTGTGCATGGCTGGGAACCTCTCCTGCTCTGCAATGGGACGTGGCACCTTGACTCACCTGAAACTGGCAATGCAGGAGCTGGTGGGCCAGATTAAGAAGAGGGATATTTTTTCTTCTTTGCACTTTTCCTCCTCTTCTTCCTTCCCCACTGCCTCCTTGCCACTGCTTAGCACCCACAGCTGGTCCAGTACCAGATAGAGCTGTGGGTGAAGGGTGGTGCCACATCTGCACAGAGGAGAGGCAAGCAATGAGCTGGAGGTGGCCCCTAGGGGATGCCCCTGGGCAGAACCTTGTTCCACACCTGCTGCTGGGACAGACATTGGTGCATCCAGCACCAGCATCCTAGGGCTTCGGGGTGGTGCCATCGTGTCCCTGTCCTGGTCCCAGGGCCAAGAATGGTGGAAAAGCATCTGGGCTCCGAGGGCCTTACTGTGACTTGGTGACAACCAGTTCCCCCTGGAGGAGGAGAAGGCACCTCTTGTTCCTCTTCTGACCCCATGTCAGCCACACCTCCACACGCAGCACTGGCTTGGCACCGATGAGAGCCTTGCAGCAAAACAGAGAGCGCTGGGTCATCAGAGCCAGCAGGGTGGTGCTTTGATGGTACAGAGCAGGAAGGAGGAAGGGTTCAGCTGAGCACCAGCACCTCTCTTCCCCTCCTTGCTGTCGCTGGCTGGGTTGCATCCTTGGTGCACAGCAAGGGTCCTCCTGTCCCAGGCAGGATGGGCTGGGCCCTTTGCTGCTGCAGCTCCAGGTGGGCTCCCCCTGTGGCTTGGGGACACACAGGCACAACTGGGCCCCACAGCAACAGCATTTCTCATGCCTGCTGGTCTCTGCCAGAACAGAATAACCTACAGCAGACACAGTCAGAAAAGAGAAAAGGTCATTTTGTTGTGGACATCTGCTCGGGAGGGTAGTAGTCACAGTGAAAATGGATCAGCACCTATACCAACAGAGTCAGAAAGCTCTGATAAGGCAGGACCCATAAGGGCAGGAAGAGGCAGGAGTTTGTTCCCCTTTCTTTGGGAAACACCAGTTATGAGGAATTACTTGTGGCCCTGAAGTGATGGGGTTTAAACACCTAGCCCTGACTGAGGGTTGGCATATGGATGGATGATGTCCATAACCAGGGAAGAAAGACCCTCCTGATTGTTTTTCACCCAGGGTCTGGCCAACCTTGGGTGGGAACCAATTAGGAGATCACCACCAGGTGCCCCTGCCTTCCACATTAACTCAGAGGTGGGACAAGAAGCTAATCACATAAGAGCTGACTCTGATTGCAGTAGAGTTTGGGGAGGTCTGTTTATACAGTAGATGTGTTGTGTGGAGATTCTGGTTGTTGGAATGACTCCCTGACTGTCCACAGCAAGTGGACTTCCTAGGATGGTGGGGCAAGATTTTGATATGATTGGGCTCATTGCCTGGCCTATTCCATCTCCCGTGGCTTGGTTTCTGAGTCAGCTTGGTCCCTTCTTTGCATCATGTGCTGTGAGTGAATGCATTAATTTATTCATTCCTACAGTGGTTTGGCACCTTGATCTTTTGTGTATGATCTAAGATGAGAGGGAGGGATCTGGCGATTGGTTTGCCTGTTAATGATAATATCCTTCTTTGTCAAGCAAACAGTCAGCAAAAGAGGTCTGGAAGAGACAACTATTGGTGGCCTTGGCAATGGGATGACTGTGACACCTTATCCCCATGGGTAGTGCCCTTGGAGACCTGTATGTGTCTAGAGATGCACAGTGCCCCTGTGCCACACAGCAAGGTTCAGTCGGGAGCTGCTGTGGAGCTCTTTCCAAACCCTGCACAGTACCATCCCTTGCTATCACTTGACAGTGAGCTGGACTGACATAGAGCAGTGTAGAGCTGAGAAAGATGAGCAGCAGAGCCATCTTTTAATTGGTTTGTTTGGTTGGTTTTCTCTTCCCAAGGTGTGTTTTCTCTTTTGGTTTCTGTTATTTTCCTTGTCCTGAGGAGACCCTGCAAGCTTTTCCATCCCACAGTGTTATTAGTCAGGGAAAACCAAATCCACTGGAGTAAGTTCTGAATTTAAGTAAAGTGAAAACATTTTACTTTCTGCTCTCTGAAAGGCTTACCAGTTCTGGGTGCCCCAGCAAGTCTGCTGTGCTATTTGGAGTGTTTGGAGGCAGAGCTGGAGGTGCCTACAATAGAAATGTCGAAGTTGTCAAATGGCAAGAGAGAACCTGGAGCAGTAAACAACTATTTGTCAAATTGCTTCCTTAGCTCTCCAAAGGAGATTCCTTTGGCTAGTTTACATCAGCTACATTTTTCACAATGCCCTTCCCTGCCCCCATAACAGGCTTCATGAAGTGGGATCTGAGCAAAACCCATCTGAAATTGGCAGCTACTCACCTCTGTCTTTTTGTAGGTATTTTGTGGGCGTTTTGTTGGATTAAGCATATGCCTAGTGCATTTGATACACAGTCATGCCAGTTTTCAGTTTTGCTTACTATATATCACCCTGGGGAGTGGAGAAACAACCCAAACACACACCAGCTCTACTGCTAGGCGGAGGCACAGCAGTGACTTGGCCTCACCAGAAAGTCCCCTCCTGTGCCAGACGTGCTATCAGTGTTTGAAGAGCTGACATACCCGTCCTGTTTCAGACTCCAGTACTGTATCTCCTACAACTGCTTGGAGGACACCGAACAGAGAAGGGAGTGCATGCATCAAAGCTCCAGACGGTCGAAGAAGCTTTGCTTTGAGACACCTGATTGTCAGCAGTAACTGCAGGGACTCCATGTTCTTCCAAATGTCAAGTCTAGAAAGAAAATGTGCAACAAAGTGCTTCTTGGAAATAAAGAACAGCTCAAGATTAACCCATCCAAAGGGTTATGCTTGAGGGGTAGCCCTCTGATGAAACCATCTCTGCATGCTTCAGCTCACCTCGCAGAACAAACCGTTCATCCTCCAAGAGGCAGAGGCCAAAATGAGGCCATGGGACAAGCAGGGCTAAGAGAACAACACTTGATGTCTAGCTTCACCAGAAACAACATGGAAGCCATTGGCCACTTCATAGGCCCTAACCTGTGACAACTCTCTGTCCCTCCTCGTACCTCCATGTCTCTCCATGGGAGCTGGTGACTCCTCTGCAGCTGGACAGGAATGACCACTTGTCTCCTTCCCAAAGATTTCCCTGCCCTGCAGTTCTCCAACAGAAATTCCACCAGCACCTTCACCTGCTCACATCAACCCTCTTGTCTCAAGACAGCTGCCTGAAAATGGACCAAGCACCGTTTCCCTTGCCTCTGTGTAGAAGTGTGTGGCTATGGCGCTGCTCTTCCAGGCAGCCACCCCACCAGCAGCTCCTCAAGGGCAGAGACACCTAAAGACCTCTGTGCAGCCAAGCTCTGATGGGCCAGGAAGGCTGCAGCCAGCTGCCCAATACAGCGTACCTTCTCAGTGACCTCCAACACAGCCTCCAGCAGGAGTAGGTCCTTCTTGGCTGGCCTCAGCAGTTTAGATCCAGTGCAGATGGTTGGATTGCTGCAGTTCATCCTGCTGGTGGCTGCACTGTGGCCAATGTGCTGTAGGAAGGACAACAGCTGCTTCAGGAGGTTTGCCACAGGCAACTTCTTGGCCACCCTGACGGAAAAGGAACATAATGTTAATAAAACAGATGTTGCCCACAGCCATCCCCCAGGCTTGCCAAAGGCAGGTAGAAGCCAGCAGCTGTGTTGCATAGCTTTCCAGGTGCTCTCAGCTAGCAGTCAAGGCTCCTGCTCAACAGGCAGGCTGCTGTCCACACAGCATTTCAGCTAGAAGATCTTCTCCTTGCTTGTCTTCTACATTGCTGCCATACAATCCTCATAGAGCTTGGTAACAAAGAGCTTGGAGGGGATGCTTTAGAGTAAGTGCTGAAATGCCAAGGGCTCCAGGTGAGCCTTTCAACACTCCAGGCCAACCAGGAGCTCCTCCAGCTGCAGGTCAGAAGATCTCACCTTCAAGATGGTGGCCAGCAACAGTGCAGGCTGTCTTCCCATGTTCACAGTCCAGAACCTAGAGAAGCTACCAAAGCATCGTAGATGAGATGCAGTTCCTAAATCAATGTTTTTCCAAGTCACTTTCTAACAATAACCTCTTCCATCACCATCTGTTGTCTGTTCTCAGTTATTCTTGTTTGTTTCTGGACAGTATCAGCACATGAGAAGAAAATATATTTAGCAAGCTGCTTGAGAGTAACTTTCATCTTGGGCTCTGCTGATGGCTGACTTTCCAATTGCATGTTCTTTCAAATATATTTAATACATTACAGCCACATTTAGAAGTCTGGGAATGTTGGAAACAAAATCATAGAACATAGAATCATTTTGATTGGAAGAAACATTCAAGATCATCAAGTCTAGCTATTAACCCAGCACTGCCAAGACACCACTAATCCATATCCTTCAGTACCACATCTTTTAAATCGCTCCAGGGGTGATGACTACACCACGTCCCTGGGCATCCTGGTCCAGGGCTTTACAATCCTTTCTGTAAAGAAATTTTCCTGCTATCTAGTCTAAACCTCCCCTGGTGCAACTTGAGGCCATTTTCTCCTGTCTTATCACTTGTCACTTGGGAGAACAGACTGACTCCCACCTTGCTACAACCTCCTTTCAGGCAGTTGTAAAAAGCAATAAAGTCTCCCCTGAGCCTCCTTTTCCCTAGGCTAAATAACCCCGGTTGCCTCAGCTGCTCCTCATAAGAACTGTGCTCTATACCCTTCACCAGCTTCATTGCTCTTCTTTGGACATGCTCCCGCACTGTAATGTCCTTCTTGTAGTGAGGGACCCAAAACTGAACACAGTATTTGAGATGCAGCCTCAGCAGTGCCAAGGGCAAAGGTACAATCATTTCTCTAGTCTATAATGAATACAAATGGGGGTTTGCATTTAAAATTGTAATAAGATGATTGCAACTTCTGTTATTGTGGAGACAGTGATCATTTAAGGCTTGGACCAGATTTGGTGGCATTGGTTTAGACAAAGTGATATTTCTTGAAATCCTCTAAAAGAATGTGTGCTGGAGGAGCTGCTATTCAACACTTTTATCTATATTGAATTATTCCAGTGAACATTCACATTTTTGTTTCACTGGATTTTTCAAACGGCTGATTAGATCATTTCTCTTGTCTCATTGCATGTCAATATAACCAGCCAATGTTATTCTTTCTCTTTGCTTCTTCTGTGCCACTTTTCTAAGAGAATTATTCTCTCTCTCATCTGTTGATTTTGACAAATTTTCCCAGAAGTGTAAAGGTCTAATGCAGTAAGTATTTTTTTTTTTTTAATATAGGCTACAATAGTTATTTACATCTCTGTGTATTATAAAATTAGGCAGAAACATTTAATCAAATTACAATTAAAATAGAAAGACTGGAAAAAAATCTGAGGTAAAGCAGTTTACAAATGTACATTTTCTAAGCAACTTTGCAGGGTTGCTGGCTTTGGTTCTGTTATAGCTATTACCATTGTTTTTGCAATGTTATGACACATGTTTAGTTATTGGTTTATTTTTTTTTCTTCCGTGAAAAGATAGAATATACAAATTGCCAGGAATATGATGAAGAAAGAACCCGACCTTAAATATATATCTCTATATCTTTATATCTCTATCTTGGGAAAATAATATCCCCTATTTTGTTGTGGGAAGTGGGCACTAGTTTTACCTGTTGTGAAATAATAACTTCAGATGTCACATCAGATAACGAGATGTGTCTGAATATAGAAGTATTCAATGTGACTTACCCATCTCATTCCTTCAGAAGCTGAACAAATCCATAGATCAAGGTTTTCAAAGATGGGTTACAGAGGTCCAGTTCTGAAATATATATACTCTGTATTAAAGATCCAGACCTCTGTCCTAACTCCTAAATCCCACAAAGAGTTACTGAACTCAGGCAGAGTTTCCAAGCAGACCATATGCAGAGACTCAGTGATCTGTTTTTCAAAAGACTGACCATTCATCAGTTCCCACTGAAACTGACAGAGTCTGCTTAAAAATTGTCACTTCAGACAGTACCACTTTCTATGAGTACACCTACAAGTCAGGAGTTAAGCTAAAGATCAGATAATACATTCTCAATATGCAAACAGAAGATGACTGCATTTAAAACATCTTTACAGATGTTTCAGAATTGTTCATCCATGCTGCATACAATTTTCATTTAGTGTGTTAACTCTTAAAACTAGATTACCCTCTTCATTTTTGCCAAATGCTGTTTTCATTCTCCTAATCTAAATTGAACTGTGTGATGCAGCAAAGTACATTTCCTCAATGATAACTCTAGACTTACATAGTTTTCTCACATCCTAAAGTCTAATGTGAAGAATACAGCATGAAGTAATGTTACTTTTATGGATGGGAAACTAAAATTAAGATAAAAATGCCATTACTTTACTTCAGGCGAAAATGTAATTGCAAGGTTTGAAACTAATTTGAATATTATTTGAGAAACTGGATAACTATGTGCAGAGGTCTTCAGGACATGGCAAATATAGTTGTTACTCTTTCCACTTTGAAAGATGCAAGTGGAAAAGATGTTAGCCTTAAAGTGGAAGGTATCTGGTTTTTTTTCACTTTTTTTTTATTTCATTCTCCACCTAAGCACAATAAGAGCAAATGGTTTTTTCATTGCAAAAAGACCTACTTCAAATTAAGCTTCATAGGAAAAGAGAGCTTTAATAAAGATGCTTAAGGCATACATTGAGAAGAAATGAAGAAGTCAATGGATAGAAAGCTTCTAGAAGGATAGTTCAACTACTGACCTTCCTGTTTACATGACAAATTCCTATTAGGCTGTCATCACTATAGTATCCAAAAAAGTCAAAACTGCAATATACTTATCCTCTGTACATCTCAGTGAAAAATGGAATTAGTTTCTCCATATTAAGCAAGTAAGGATCTGAATTATGGAGGAGTTAAATTAACATTCCTAAAGTCACACAATGCATCTGAATAGTGACTTTCTCATTGCTCTTCTTGTTTTTCTCTGCTTATGCTACGGTCTCTTGGGATTAGTGACTGTTTTTTTTTTTCTAAATCACACATATAGCCTTACCTAAAATGACCTTGTGCAAGTCTGCTCAGCATTAACATGGTGAAATCTTAAATAATGCATTTTGTCAGAAAATGAGAGATAAAAAAGAACTGTAGAGGAAAATCTGAAGTCTCAATTTAACTTTAAATGTTTCACCTTTTAATTAATCAAGAGAGAAAAATAAATTTAAAAAAATTCCATGCTTCAATTGCTTTGGAACATGTAATTTTACATGTTTGGGGTTGTACATTTTCTCACTTTTTGTACTACTTTTACAGGAAAAGTATAGAATAAAATTTAGAAAGAACAGGACAATCACTTAAACTTATTATACATCGTTTGAAACTTTTTCACAGAAAAAGAAAGAAGAAATGTAAGTGAAATCTGTTTTTCTGTCTAGCTGTTACAAATTTTCCCAGGCTTTCTACTGAGAAAAATAAAGAAAATGAAAATATGAAAATATTAGAAATAAAATGATCCCATTATTTTTAGAAACATAACTTTTTTTTATAATTCCTTTGTCAGATATGAAAAAAAGAATACTTGTGAGAATTAATGATTTTTCAATAAATTTTTGTTTCAATTAAACTCATTGTTTGCCCTTGCATTTCTTGAAGTAAATTTCAGCAGCATTTGGTGATGATATACTGATCACAATAAAAGTTGTTTCATGTTAATTGTCTGGTTCTGGGCTATAGTTTCATGATAAGAATGATTCGGAGAAAACATTAACTTAAAGTATCCCAGTCTCCTTTTCTCTCCTGCCACTTCCTCCTGCCTCTTGGTCATTCTTACCTACTCCTTTTACTGTGCCAGAAGATTGTTTGTAAGGTCACACTGCACACCAGATCCTGGACTAGAGCCACACCAAGAGGGCAGCATAATACGGACATGAGACCAAGAAAAACACTTTGTGCTGTGAAAGCAAGATGTTACTTATTGTGAAATAAGTTATTGCTAGAAAGTATTTGTCTTTTATGTCCACCCAAATAACATTTGCCCCAACACTGGGTATCTAAAGTTTGGGCTCTCTCCTAGGTGCTCCCTACAAGCACTGGAAAGAAACAGTCACTTCTTTAGGACAGTATGTCTCATTCTAAATTCACTGCTTTAGGATAGATGTATAACTCTTTTGAGACCTATATTTCTCTTTTTTAAAAAAAAAAAAAAATTTATATATATAATTAAATGTTTAAATTTGATGAGATCTTTTCCAGCTACCACATCCTTCTTGAATTTAAGTTTTTGATGAATACATATAACTATACATATGTAAAGTATACTTATAATCTCAAACGTGTAGACAACTAAATAAGAAAAAGAAAGAAGACCCCATCCTTGGTTTAGGAATATCCTGCTAAGGAGAAGACATAACAGATAAGAAAAAGACAATATAAAACTGACTATATTTGACTAGTTGACTCACATATATCTTTCATGTTGTAGATCCAGGGTTATTTGAAATGAAATTAATTTCATATGTTTAAATATGGAGTGTTTGGCATCTATACATTTGAAATGTAGGCCATTACCCCAAGTAAGCACCCTGTCCCTGTACTACAGATCCCAAGTTGCAGGTATGCACAAAGCCTTACACATATATACAGCTTCTATGCTGAAGAAAAGAACAGCAGCATTCATGGGCATCTGCAAAGAATATCAAATTCACAGAATCAAAATATTATGATTATTTGCACATGGAATAAGGCCATCATAATATTAGTAATGATACAGATACACGGAAATACAACTTATCCTCCCAGAGCATGATTTAAGGCTACGAGAATAAACAGCAGGAGGTTAAATTCAGGCCAATAAGGCTTATACACAACACCAAAACTATTTTGGTCAATGTAATTGCCTTAATGTATCAACATTGGTTCAAAGACTTGTAGGCATTGAAGCAACTACTCCTTTACTCCTCCACAGACAGATCTTTTCTATGAACAGAGGCTGAAATATTAAGAAGAGTTGCTCATTGCTGCACTGTCATGGTACCCAAGATGTTTCTCCCAGCAGCACTGAAGTGGTGAGGAGCGCAGAGCAATGGCAGGACCTGCCTCTCCAGGCAATCGTGCTGTCCATCTGCAGCCCAAGAACTCTTTATAGAATTGTGCACAAACAGAACAACAGTTGCTCTGTGTTCCCTGGAAATAATCAGTACAGTGAACGTCTGGTGCACAGAGATAAATTTACATGTACACCATCCAATTTGTTCCTTCATTCAAAGCGGATAATAACAATATGAGCCCAGTGTTTCTTGATAAACTCGCTCAAATCGCTGGTTAAAGAGACAATATTCTGAGTCCTGTTGAATATTAATAATTCTCTGTAAATCAAAGCTGGCTCTGAGAAGAACAGGGCATATCTTTAAGGGTATTTTTATGAGTACTTTGATTCCCTAGCAACGTTGTCATAAAGAGACTCCTTATGCCACTTCGCACAAGGAGAGAATTTCACTCTTTGTAATAAAATCTGTTTAAATTTAGCCTCTTTCTTTGTCACAATAAAAACTATATTCTAACACTCCCCTTCCAGTTAGCTTAGCAAGCAAAGCAAATACTTGTCTTCCAAGATATATTTGTATACAGAAAATAATTAATTTATCTGTAAATACAAGCAAATTATGCTGCCAACCTGTTCGATTAGAAAGAGGAGACAAAAAATAAAAACCCACCAAGAAGTGGTCCCAGATTTCAAACATTTTTAAATGTTTCAATGCACATTATGTAAATGCACAGACCACCTACAAAATTCTTATTTCCTATATGTTGATTAATAAGGGGACTGGGTGGTTGGTTCCAAACCATGTTTGAATGAATGGCGGGCTTTGTTCTCTACAATATATTTAACAATACCCACACTGACATTTTATAGCATTATCCTGCTAGCATATGGCATTATGAGTAGAAGATTAAACAATATTTAAAGCATTCAACAGACTTAATTCCAGCAACTGACCTTCGCTGATATTACTTAAATACTGTTTTGCAAAGAAAAAAATTAGAGCATCAATTGTTCACAGCCTGTCAGCCTTTCAAATTACTTCAGGAACAAATACTTTTTTTCAGAAAACTGGCAACTCTCCCATTGGTATGGATAGAGGACTGTTGAACAAGCTCAGGCACTGAAGGAGCAAAAGGAGACGTTGATAACGCTGTGGGAACACCTTTAGCAAAAGGTATTTGCTTCATAGGTTGACTGCACTGCTGTCCTCTAGCTAACCTGAAACTTCAACGTATCACCAAACTCTTTCATCAGAAAGCTAACTACATCCCGTTTTTCCTTCAGTTGCTTTTATTCTAATAGCACTGCTCGGCATTTACAGGTGTTTGTTCTGAACTATGTAACAACCTTATGGCAGGGTGAAACTTCTGAGCTTCTTCTCCTTCAATACTCTACTGGGAGAAAACATAGGTGCCCCAGCAAGTGCCGTTTATGGTAGCATTTCAGACAGAAACAAACTAAATAAGCACAATTTTAACTGTTGGTGGTATACCAAAAATAACAAGTATCCTCCTTATGTTTCTTTCATTCAGAATGTCAGATTTTTAATCTAATTCCTAAAAATGGAGGACAGTGGAACAGGCAGTTTGGCAACTAAACTAGTTTGAAGATCATGTGTGTAGAAAAAAGGATTTAAAAGATCAATTTTCTCATTTTTTCTTAACCTTTAAGTGTGAAAAACTCTGTTTATTCAAATTGTTCTAAAATAATGCTTACATTTAATTCCAAGTTCATTTTTGTTTTTTTTTCCTTTCCTCCTATTTACTGTAGCTGCTTTCATTTTCTTACTTTCTGTTATCTGTTTTCAACAACCAAAAAAAAAAAAAAACAAAAAAAAAAACATCATGAATAAATACCAATCCAGTATCTTTTCATAGTCTTCTGCTTCTTTCACTTGTGTTAAAAAAAAAAAAAAACTCAAAGGATCTCTTTTTGCAGTTCACACATCTGCATTTTCTTCTGACATACTTACAGTATGTTTTTAAGCTTTAATTCTAATTTATACAAATTTACCTTTTAAACTACTATTAGAATTTCTGTGCCTTAGACCTTTAGTAATAATCAACATTTCTCTAAACATGAGTATTTTTCTGCAAGAATCAACCAGGTTGACACACAGAGCATCAGCTAGAATTTCTAATACCTGCACAGATCATTACACATCCTATTTAATCCCTAAAAACAATGTTTTATGTACATGATCTTCTTTTTCATTATCATTGTCCATTGCCATAAACTGTTCTATCTTGCTAGAAAACTGCCCACTTTGGTAACATTTTCTTATATAAAAACTAAACATAATTCAGTTTATGATACTATTTTTAAAAGAGCATTTGTCCATGCAGAAAGATGTGGTTTTTCCAATGAAAAATAAAGGTAATTGAGGGCATGATCATGAGCTGTCTTCCTGCTAGTCTTTTGTTAGGGACAAAACTGGTCTTCAGCTAAGGCAAAAACAGTAACATGAAAGGTCTAGCATTTCTTCATAATTTTAGAAGGGTTTGTTTGGGCTTCTTCCTCATTTTTGTTTAAAATTTAAGTCAGAATTTGCTAATTTATAAAGATAATTTGAACGAGAGCCCTCGATTTTCATTTAAATTAGAGTCTTCCTTGGGTGTATGTGTACCAGCAAAATGGAGAACCCATTGTACTGGCCAGAACTAGATGAAAATACAGAGGTAAAATTACTGATAGTTGTACAGTTCAGATTTGTTAAATGCTGCATAGCAACTCAGCATTAATAGCCGTGCTGCGTGATAGTTTTGTCTACGTTAAGTGAAGGTTATTGTTAGCCGTAGTGATTTTTCAAGTGGCATTTTGAAGTGTGTGGTAATACCAGGACATGCACCTTCTTTTAAAATCTGTGTGGGATCTCTCTCTACCTCATGTGGTTAATTTCAAAGTCCAGTGCTGTCATTAGGGAAAGATTTCCTCTCTTATCTTTTTGCTCTATTTCAAATCAGTTTCACCAAAATCCACAGTTCTTGATATAAATTGATCCTGTGTAACCCTGCCTGATCTTCAGACCCTACAAAGTGATATTTTTTAAAAGTTTTAGAAGTATTTTTAAATAAGTTTTAAAAGTTTAAAAGTATTTCTCTAGCAGTTAGTACAACCCTGCTCACTTCAGTGCTGTGTGGAGTGTCATGTGCTTTTATTCTTTTGACAAAAATATAGGAGAAGGAAAGGGAAAAGAGTAACTCCTAACGGTTGTTGCACAGGAAAAACATCTCATTTGAAAGTGCTAAGGCGGCAGGCTCAGAAGCTCTGCTGGATTTTTGTGGACCTCACAGCTGTATACAATCTGTACTACTTGTATTCTTTGTAAGAGCTGCTTTTGGAAACAACTGTTGAGAAAGTTTCCAACCTAGCTTATGTGTAGGGCTGACATTGTTAAGAAAGAAACTTCCCAATGGGTTGAAATCTTATATTTTTATTTTTCTAGTGTCACTGACATAGGCATCTGCTTATTAAGAAGCGTAAGATGGAAAAAAATCTCCCTAATTTTCCAGTTCAATTCCTCTATAGACATGCTATAACTATGCTACATAATCACTTTCAGACCTTAATTTATCAAGAAATTTGTTAGGTTTCTCATCTCTAATACTCTCATGAGGAGAGTTTGAAATCTAGCTTTCAGTGTTAACTAGTAATAGACAAAACATCACACAGCCCTTGAGTGTTGTTTTTATACACCAGACCAATAACAAATCCTCCAGTTTCTACCTCCAGATTACAGACAGGTCTCTCTCACACTACCAGTCTTCTTCTTCCCTGCAGGTTATGTACTTAATAATGACTCTTCTGTTTCTCTTTCCTCAGCAAGCTACATTTTTCTTATCAAGTTCTTCCAGAATTTTTCAACTTCAGAGATTTTTCAATACATAGCAACTGTTCTGTTTCTTTGATCTTCTGGGGATTTACCTCTCCCTAAACTCTAACATTTTACAAGAAACTGCCTTTACCTGGAATATATTATTGTCATTTGTACAGTTCATTTAGATACTAAAGACAATAATTAACCTTTCACATGTAGATGTAACAGCACTACTCCCATTTCATCCCATCCCAGTTCACCTACCAAAAACACTAAGAGATGGTATAGGGTAAAGACAGGTAAGAAATAAAGGCAGAATCATGCCGGAAAATCAAACTGGAATTCATTAAATTAATTGCTCATAAGGCTCAAAATTACTGTCTCATCAAATAAGAATGTCATGTTGGGATATCACGAAGATATTCAACAATGGTTTTCCATATGAGAGTTTTAGAAACACTTTTCAAAGAAATAGTGGACACTTTGGAAGGGAGAGACACACTGCAGGAACACCTGTATAGAACTGTATAGTGAACTAACAAGAACCTTACAATGTTCAACAGGGACAATTGTAAGGTTTTACATGTGGGAAAACATAATCCAAGAGTTCAGCACAGGCTGGTATCTACCTGGCAGGGGAGCAGTCCTGTGGAAAGGGACCTGGAGTTCCTGCGGATCAACAAGCTCAATAGGAGTGAACAGTATGCTGCAGCAGCAGAGAAAGCCATCAGGATGCTGGGTTGCATCAACAAGGGCATCACCAGCAGAGATAAAGAGGTCATTATCCCACTCTACTCAGTGCTTGTCAGGCCACACATGGAATAATGTGTTCATCTTTGGTCTATGCTACACAAAAAAAAAAAAAAGATGTGGACAGTCTGGAGAGGGTCCCCATAAGGGTCATAAGGATGATCAAAGGACTGTGAAGCTGCCATATGGGGGAAGGCTGGGAGACCTGGGCTTGTTCAGCTTTGAGAAAAGGCGGCTTACCGTGTTCCACTAACTAAAGGGTGGCTACAGAGAAGATGGAGACTCCCTTTTTACAAGGAGTACAGGGAAAGATGTGGGGTAATGATTGCAAGTTAATCCTTAAATGTGTAAAATTATAAATGTTAGCATAATTTTGGGGAAAGAGAAATTAATTACAAAGTAAATGTTATTTTGGTATGTAATACTAACATTACATACCACTAAACTGGTGCATAATACTCCTTGCCACTAAAATGTGTATTTTGAAACTGGTGTCCTAGAATAACTCAGGAAAAGAAGGCATAAAATATACACATTGAATGAGAAATAGTCTTGGTCATAAGAAAAAGCTGACATTAATCTTCCTGAATCCCACAGCTCTCTGTTCTTCTTGCACCTAAGCCAGCCACTAAAGTGAGTTCTTCTAAGGCTTTTGATTTATTATTCATAGCACTGGCTATTGTTGGCTCACCCACAACATAGCAGAGATCACATCTCACTTTGTATCTTCTTGGAATAAAAAGCACAGGGAAAGTGAGAAGGAAAAATATTGTGGAATTTTAAAAGAATACGTTGTACTTACTTTCCTTTTATTCACAGGCCATGGAAGAATTTCCAGCTGAATTTCACAGGACTGAGCTGTTCCGTATTTGCATATTCAGAAGCAGAACATTGCACCTTTGGAAGATGTCATTTTCAAAACACTTTGTCTTAATAAGTGTGGACAGTTAATTTCCCGTCCTATGACAATGATGTTCGAACACTTGGAAAGCATAGATCCCAGCACATATTGCCCTCGGCCCAACCTCTGCATCATCTACCTACCTTGTCTTTGCTTCACCCAGGCACAACAAAATGCCAAGCTCTGAAAGTTCACTTCTTTGAGTTTAAAAATTGCAATGAATCCTGACAGAACAAATAAAACAAATCATCTCTTTGAAGTGTTCATTTCAGTCCCCTTAAAAAAAAAAAATCTTCAAAACCTGCAAAGCATCTTTCATACTTCTGAGAGAAACATTATATTTGCTCTTCATGGGTGAAATTTTCCATATTTATAATGATTCATTGAACTATACTCAAGCGTTTTGGAGTGGCAGAGGTAAATGGGCTACTTCTTTGCAAGCATATAAGAAAACAGAGCTGAAACAAGGTGAGCACAAATAGTGATAAATTTAATAGGGAATTCAATACTTATGCTACGCGATGTTATGAACATTGTGACTTTAGTTAGGGAAGTGCTAACAGCAGTTTGCATATTGCATGGTTATTTCAATACTGTCATCAGGTTTTGTTCCCTTAAAAAAAAAAAAAAAAAGTTTAAATTCTACATTAGGTTTTGGCAGTTTCGTGTTCTATATATTTAACACAAATGCAGGTCTTTAAATCTGTGTTTATCAGCATGTAAAGTATTGGAAAAAAAATTGAAAGAAGTTGTGATGGAAGACAAAAATATAATTTTCTGGCAGGTTTCTACACATTAACACTTTTGCTTTCCACAAAAGCCTGGATATATTTGTCTTTCATGAACTACCACAGAAAAGATACACATAAGTAAAATGAAGCACTCTTTGCTGAAGACAAATCAGTTGTATGATGCTGCAGGTCATTATAAATACTAAGGATAATTTCTTGGTCACAGCCTAATGAAGGAAAGAGCCCTGGAGTGCCATTCCCAGCTGAAAACTTGAGTATTTGGAAAATAGGGTGATTTTGAGCTTTATTGTCTTGTTAATGTCTTGTCTGACATTTTTCCAGCAGTGCACAGAAGAGTATAATTTAACAGGACATGTATAATTTAAAAAGAAACACATTTTTTATTTGGATTGCCATTATTGATCCAAATATCAGGTCTCCAGTCTGAATACATTTGGCTTTGTAAAGAAAGTTATGGTATCTTACATGTGTACTGGATAATTCAGTAATAAACAAGTACTAAATAGAGTTTGCTGAAGCTGAAATAGTACTGGCAGAGTTTTTACATATTGCTTTCAACAATTGACTGTAATGGCATTATCCTTAACACATCCACATAAAATGTACAGGTAGATTAGATGAGCAGGATTAATACGTCCAAATGAAGACGCCTATAGAACAAATGTTTGAATTTGAGCTAGACCCTGTGGGATCTTTTTATTGTGAATGGGGAGAAAATAAATACAGTAGAGGGTACAATTCATGTAATCTTGAACGTGAAGTCTTTCACAGGTCAGATGCATGGAAATCAAGGACTAGGAACCAGAACAATTAGGTTAGAGGTAGACACCCACACTGTGTATGTCTAAGGTAAGATGAGATAACTGATGTCCACTTCATACAAGAAGGACCAAGACTGACATAGTCCAGCCACATGCCTCAACTTGATTGAAGCTGATGCCCAGCAGAATTCGTTCAATGGAGAAAAGAAATTACTCAAAACAGTTCCAGATAAATTCTGGTCAGCTATTGATTCTTATTTTTTAAGAGAATTCAGAATTGCTTTACATCTAAAGGAAAGTAGAACTGAAGAAGAGACAAAGAGATGAAAAAATATTCCTCTGCTTGAGAGAACAGCTTCTCTAAATAAGATGTGCTATATGCCAAATTAATACTCTTTTCACTGCTGCTTTCTTCCACCAAGACACTACAATGTCCTCTGAATTACATGATTTAATAAACTGGAGCTTTATACTGATCCTCAAATCAGAAAATTGGATAAACATGCAAAAATATCTGAAGGCATATTTGCACTTCAGAAATTAAAAAAAGAAAGAAGATAAATGAAAGTCAAATTTCCAGTCAGTCTGCCTAATGGTAAGCTTGATAGGATGTTAGCACTGCTTTTCTGGTTCAAAACTAATGATCAAAGTTTTTTATATCTGGCTAGATGTGGACAAATTAGGAAAAGCAGAAAGTGATTGTGTCTTCTGTAGGTCCACTGAGGCTTGCCAGGATTGGTAGCATCAGGTGCTGGGCTAAGTCTGTGAAAAAGCTAGATGGAAATGATATAATTAAATACTGAATTCATTCACTGAAAGGAGTATCTCCATCTCAGCCACTGAGGAGGGAGATGGATGTCTCTAATCTTGACAGTAACAATTCAGTTTGCAGGTAGAACATTCATGAAATATCATTGAGAACCAAACACAGATAAAGACACATTGGCTCCTGGAAGCATACGTTATGTCAGTAAATTGACACAGGAAACCACTGATCTTATTCTCTTCATATGAGAAAGGTATGTCTTAGCAGGGTAGAGAAGACCTGTTGTAAATTTCCTTAGGCAGAAACCCTGAATCACTGTTCTACCTGACCAGTCTCAAGGTCAGTGGCTGGAATACTTGGCACTATGCCAAATTATATGCTTTTTGCTTCACAAGATTTCTGTTATACACCAGAAGTGTGTGTACATGCATGTTTGTACACACAGTTCTTTGAAGCAAAGGGTTTTGCTAAGAAAGCTGTGAAGGAATTTTGTGCGGCAAACTCTCTGGAGGAAGGGGAAGAAGCATTTGTATAGCACTAACATGAATTGCAATTTGTTCCATTCCTACCTTGGGGTTCCTAGGTGTATTTTAGTGAATAAAGTCACTGATAGAGTGGTATATGCAGTCCCTGGGTTGAAAGCATAATGCAGTATCACCAGGAACAGAACCATATTTGAGATCCAGCTTTTCTGACAAACTCATTAGTTTGATTCTTGCAAATAGTTAAACATGAGAGACACTGACCTAAGAATCAAAAACTGAACGGCCATTTCTTGTTATCTTTGCTCTATCTCCCAGCTTATTACATGCTAGGAGAGAGACTGTACTTTAGTACCTTTTCAAAGTATGTGTCTTTTCATGGAGAAGAATTAGGCTCTTTCCTTTTATCAGTAAGAGAGCACATACTCCTGCACAGCAGACATATACAACTTTTCTTTTATGATCATCAGAAATAGTGTATGATGTGCAGAACCTACCATCGGAAACACAAAATGTTCATTCCCTCTCTTCACTGCAGAAATTGGAGATGGAAATCCATCCTAATTTAGAATCTGCTTTTGTCTTCCTCAACATTTTACACTCCATGTGCTCTAACTCTTGCTTTATAGCCTGTCAAGCTTATTTACAGAAGCATCACCCCTAGAGTAAACAAGAGAACCAGAGCTAGCCAGTTCAGAAGTCAGGGAAGAGAAAAATCTCAAATGTAGGATGATCGGGTTCTGCAGAGTGAACATGGATTCCATAATCACTTAGTATTGTTTCTCACTAGAAAAGTTTATCATCTATTGCTTCCCCTTTTTTTCTTACTCACAGAAACAGTTTTAGCCCTTTTGCCTTCCCATGACCACTCTTCGCATCCTCCATCACTCAGCCATCCAAATGTAGTCCTTCTGTAGAACACAAGCATTAAATTCAAAAGGGGAGGGGGGGGAAAGAAAAAATAAACACATATAGGAAAATGGGTATATTCCATTTTCCCAAGCATCCCACAGTTCATTAAAGACCTCAAAGGTCTACATTATTCCATTTTTCCGTAGATACTCTCATGGTCTTGTGGCAAGTTTTGTAAGTGAGAGCCAAAGAGCAGGCCAGCTGGCTGCAGGCAAAGCCTCACCTCCATCTGCCTCCTGCAGGCTCAGCCCGCCCTCAGAGAGATGAACTGCTTAATTGCAAGTGTATCGTGCCAGCCTTCTCCTCTGCAAGTGCAGTAACTTTAGGCACTGTCAAATATAAGAGACAATTACAATTTCAAAATAGAGCTATTTGAAACATTCTATTTAATTCAATAAAATGTAATGGCAAACGGTATTAAAAAACAAAAGTATAAAAAAATCAATAAAAATCTATTTCCCTAGTTCAATTGCATCATTAGAAAAGCTATACTGTTTGGATTCATATCTATGGGACTTTATTAGTCTGATCCCAATTCAATCTTATGGTATTCTTCCTTAAGGAAAGCAAGAAAACTGACAAGGGAAAAACAAAACCAAACACACACTCTTATAAGATCCAAAATTAACATTTTATTAAAATATAAAATCTCAGAAAATAATCTTGTTTCACATTTTTTTTTTAAATATAAGGTCACTGGCAAGGTAATACGGTTTGATAATGAGACATTACATTTCAAAAGATACGTTTTTCAATTGTTAAATTACCTGTTTTCCCAGTCATTTTGTCAGATAAGCCAAAACATTGTGCCTGATGTAAGATTTGAAGCTGAAATACTCCCATTAACATAAAAAAATATAATGCATAATAATATTCAAGACCATGTCCTACAAATATAAAAACTTAAAAAGGAAAATACTCGTTTCTATTTCACTGTCCACAACATGAAATCAACAGATTACATAAAATTAGCTTTCAAACACAGAAACCTACTCTGTTCTGAAAACGTTTGTTTATATTTCCAGACTGGTACACAGGAGCACCAGGTCTCCTGGCAGAAGAAACGTGTGCCACGCCAAGAACTTTCCACGGATGCATAAAGTCCCTTAGCTCTATCTAGTGGATGCAAAGGAGCATACTGCTTTCCATGGGAGAGCTGCTTAGTGCTTTTCCATGTGTATTTGAATGTAATATAAAGACCTTCCCTTTCCACCCTAAATGTAGTTACGCTGTTTATAAGTGGATCCAAGCAGTAGCACAATTGGCTGCATTATTTCAGAATATTTCTGTTTTCCTCTTCTTGCCCTGTGCAAAAGATAGGGCTTTACAAATAATAGTGATGTGGATTTGTAGAGAAAATTGTAGAGAGGATATTTTATTAAGGAACTGATATTATTGGACAAAACCAGGACATTTTAAAGTCATGCAAGTTTTTCTCTGGAGCTAAACCGGACTTGTTTATATTTTGGAACAAATTAAATCTTCACCCCCAAAGTATTATTTTCCTTTTTTTTTCCTCCCTTTTACTGTATTACTAGTATATGGTCATGAATATTTTATTTACAGAGATACTGCTTGTCTCCCCTATATAGAGTCCTGCATAAATATCATGACTATGCCAATAATACAGATATAATATTTTTTTCTTCTTTTACTCTTCTTAAACAATTTAATATGGCATCCTTTTTCATCAGTTTGACATATTCTACCTACTTAGACAAAATAAAAAACAACAGGAGAGGAATATCTTTAGATATGTCTGTTAGCTGCTAGCAGTGTTCCATCTTGAAACTGTTATTTGAAAAAACTTGCGTCTTGAAACTACTCCTGCAAAACCTTGTGCAAGGAAGAAAACCTGCAAGTGGGTTCCCAGGTCCAGAGCACAGAGAGGTCAGGCAGCATGGTGCAGCCCTCATTATGGGCTCAAGGTATGGCCAAAGGCCAAGCATGAGGTGAGAGGGGAAGCCTTTGGTGAAGGTAAGGGATCTTTTAACACCCTGAGGGGAAAAATCACTTTTCTCATTAATGTGCGAAAGCGATTGAAACTAGTTGTCACATCCCCTCACAAAAGCAAGAGTTCAATGAGTTTTCATATAAGGTGCCTCTATACCCTTCCAAGCAAGTACACTCACTCAGGGAAAGTTGTGGATGCTCCATCACTGAGGGTGTTCAAGACCAGATTGAATGGATCCCTGAGCAACCTGGTCTAGTGGGAGGTGTCCTTGTCCACATAAGTGGGGTTGGAACTAGATGGTCTTTAAGGTCACTTCCAATCCAAACCATTCTATGATTTCTTAACAAGATCTTTATCAGACTAAAGGATGTGGAGCTACAGTGTTGTTGGAGTTGTTGCACCATTTCTTTGTTATCGTCACACGTTGCACAAGTTTATGCATATCTGGGGTCTCCCAAATGAACTAATGAGGTGTTTACCACATGAGCTATTTTTGAAAGTCTTCGAGACATTTAAAGTTGTGCTGAATGTAGCTGCCAACTTGTTTACTGGAGTGAGAAAAAAGTCTTTCTCTTTCAAGGACTCTCCACAATGTTTGATTTTTTGTTCTGATCTGTAAATCCCTCTATAGCTGAAACTCTGTGCACTGCCACAGCATTGATCTGCTGAAGTATTTTAACTAATTTACTTTAGATTTTCCACAGAAAGGCTTGTGGTGGAGAAAAAGTTTGTTTGAGAAACCATCAACTTCTTGATGTATTGTGATTTCACCAGAGGACTAGTGCTGTAAAATTCTTGGCAGTGTAACTGCATTGAGAACCACTGAAATCTAAATAAACCAGTATAGTCTTGAGAAAGGGAAAGAAAAGTGAAGGGAGATGAAAGATCATAGGCTTATCTGGCATTAAAAAAGATCTATTGTACAGCTGTAAGGAGTGAGGTTTCTAAGTTAGACACATCTTTTGGCAGTGTAACATGTCTGACTTCACTCCAACAAACTACAATGAACTACCAAAAATTCTTTTTTTTTTTTTCCACTGGTATAGTTGTGTTTACATTAAGATTTACAAGTACAACTATTACAGAAAACTGTACTGCTAAGTACTGTAAGGTTTTTTTAGGTGATACTGTAAGTTGTTTTAGACCAGCTGATGCAGCTTACAAAACCAGGCAAGTTTTCTCTTCAAAAATGCATCATTATTTTTAGTACAAAAGTTTATCTAACAAAGATAATTCTCCTCCCAGACTTCATACTCTCACAGCTACTTTTATACCTGCAGCTACTATCACCATATCGTAAAAAGATTTTAGCATGGACCTCTCCCTAAATCAGTATTTTTTAACATTTGTAAATTTTATTTAATTTGAAAAATCTAACAGTAATTTATTCTGCATAGACTGCCACTTAATTGAATTGTAACTAACATAGTTGCACCCTGACAACTCTTTGAAAATCAGGAATGAACCCCTTAGACTATTTTTTCTTGATTAGGGAAAAAAAAAAAAAAATGTAAAAGCATCTACAAATCCTGAATCCACTTGTTGATAACATGAAATAGCTGTAAATAATGCATAGGTACTGATTACACATTTATTTGATTTAATGAAACACTGCTACTTAACAGTTTGCAATGCATCTCAAACTACAATGTGTCCATATAGAGAAATTTTACCTTTGCTGTTTATGAAAACTCACACTAGGAAACTTGCAGAGAGGTGAATAGCTTCTGTTCTTTGGCTGAAACGTTTTTGACATTTATTTCTCAGACCTTTAGATCACTATTCATTATATTGGTGAAGGGATACCGTTTCACCCCCACCTTTTTAAATTATATAAATAGCTGCATAGATTGTAGGCCATATATTTCATTCTCCAAGTGCTACCTCTACTGTACCTTGCCTATTAGTATTTAGTCATTACTAGAGACCATGGGCTTCATTCCCAAATTGTTTATGTTTGCAGCTTCTCTTCTTGCTCGCCTCCAGACATGCAGCCACAAATACAGTAATAAACAACTGCATTTCTTATAACAGATAACTACACATCTCCTCCTATCACTCTGCTTCCTGCTGTAATTCCTGATTTGCAGACTACTGCTGTAGGCAGTCTCACCATGCAAGTGATGAGTCATGCAGAGCAGTACCAAGTGCCCGGGCAAACAGGTGAAATAAGTTACACGCTCGGGAGTGCTGCAGTCAGTGAGGCAATACGTAGACTTCAGACAGTGCCCCATATATCTAGGGTACAGCAGAAGACAGAAGCCCTCTCTTTCTCACTGAGTCAGACTGCAGCTGGGGAAGACACAAGTCACTACGGGAGCCCAGACCATCCCAAGAGGGCAGTAACTGTGAGTTGGCAAGAACAGTCTGACAAAAGGTGATCAGACACGGGGTCCCTGCATGCAAAATATGCTGAAAGAGGGGAGCTAGCACAATGAACCCCTTGCATATAACAGGAAACCATTCGGCAGTGAGGAAGGGCATAAAGGAAAAGAGACTTTTTAAGTTTCAGTATGATATGGAAGGTGAAATATTATACTGGAACCATTCTGAGTTGCAAATTATGTGGAGAATCTTGCATATCTGATTCCACCCTTTTTCCAAGACAGGTTGTTATGCTGGTGAAGTAACAGCCGGCCACGTACCCAAGGCATAGACATGATCTTCAGAGCTATGTCTAAACTAGTCATTGCAAGACATCTTCCAGGCACTGGTGCCTACACCACGTCTTGTGTTATACTTTATTGGGATGTATGTTCATTACACAAGCTTCCTCTGATCCTGCTTCATCTCAGTTTCTGTGGGATAAAAGCCAAGGATTTCTTGCCAGAGAGGGACTAAATTTTAACCTTTTTAACCTTTTCCCATTATGGATTTTCCTGGGTTCAGCTACAATAGTGTTAATTTTCACCAGAAGCTGCAAGGTGGCCACAACCAGGATAGGCAACTGAACCAGCTGACGAGATATTTGATATCGCACTGACATCCTATGAGGGCAGAGGGCGGGCCAGGCAAGGTGCACAGCTCTGTGACACCATCAGTAAAGGTCTAGGTGCTCAATGCATTTTGTGTCACCCACTTTTCATATTGTATCATTACTATTACTCTTATTACTGTTATTTCTTCTCCTCTTGCATTGTCCTATTAAATTCTCCTTATTTCAGCCCATGGGGTTTTACCTTTTTCTCACTGTTCTTCATCCCACCACACCACAGGGAGGTGGGGGTGAGCGAGTGGCCACATGGTGCTCAGTTCCTAGCTGGGTCTAAACCACAATATGGATGATCAGGGAACAAGGACTCCTGTCCTGCTAATTCTTGCAAACACAAACATATATACGAGCCATGACTCATGTTCACTTACCTTCTAACAGGGAAAATGTAATCTGCTCTGTCAGTGAGCACAAAAATCACTCCTCATCACCCCTCTGACAAAATCACTGTGTCAGTAGCACTTTGTAAGACTACAGCTGTGTTTGTTCAGTGCTGTTTCAGGAGACCCAGAGCTACCCCTTAATGGTATGACAGCATACCGTCAAGAGTCTGTACCACCAAGGTTCAAAAGCCATCCCCTGCAGAAGACTCATCTGAAGATCTGATTGTATATCTTCAGTTTGCTCTCTAGAAGGAAACAAGTAAGTAGACTGTCCATGAAGATGAAATTAGAGGCTGTTGGGTTAAATTCTATCACCCTGGTGTAAGTACAGAGCAGCTCTACTTGAGTAGGTGGATTTACACTAATGTAAAGTGAGGATAAGTAAAACAAAGGACAAGTCTACAAATACTAAGGAGTCTTCCAGTGTTGGATAGTATTATGTAAAATGAATGCATTCAAGGAAAATTGAAATTGAAAGTACCCTTACACAGATCAGAGAGGTTTTTCACAGTGTAAAGTCTGATATGCAAAAAACTGAGATCGTAGCCTACAGTCAGGAATCATGTTTGAAGCATTACATGAGCTAGGAAAAAAAATCTTCTTAAAGCTAATAATTGCTTTCATTGTTATTATTTACTCAGCAAAGCAACATATTGATTTTGAAAGAGCACAATGTTGTGGGTTTTTTCCCCACTTCTCTCTTTAAAAATATAAAATCTTATGAGGCAATGGCCTAGAGTTTAAATAGGTTAAAGATACCAAGGAACTGAATGCTGTGATTATTTGGGTTTATTTCATTAAAATAAATAAGATTCCATACACCTCACTGGAAGTGAGATTTGTTTTCTGTAAGAATCTTATTTTTTTTTCTGAAGTTTCCACATTTAAATTCTTAATCATAGTGTCTGTTTGAACAGGTTTTAGAATAAAATACACATAACTGGTGTCTACACTAAAATAGGTGAAAGGAACTTTTTTTTTTCTAAAACAAAATCATTTGTGTCAGAAAAAATTATATCTCTTCCTACATGCTGCAGAGACGAATACCTAGGCAGTAAATCATCCAAAATCCTGAACAACGATAAAAAAAAGTAGTCAATTTTTATGCATTCAGTTAACAGAATGGCTCTTAAAAGAAAAATTGACAAGCAAGTATGATGAAAAGAGTCTATTTAAAAACCTCTTAATTTTACATAACTTTTAACAGTATAATTAATGATAATCATGAAAATTAATCACTCTGATTTGATTAGTATAAGGGAACACGTAAATATTAAAAAGTTACATGCTTGCATGGAGAAAAAAAAAAAAGCATGTTTGTGACATGGTGATTCACAGAGAGAAAACTAAGAAAATACTTATTTTTCTTCTTTCCAAAACCAGGATCCAGCAAAACATAAGGAAATCAATGAGAGTAAAAACAATCCTGAAACTCTTTTCTATCTTAGTAGGTGGCAATTACATCTTAGAATTTTTTCCAGTCTTGGTACTATGCTGATTAATCACCTGTTTCTTCATGTTCCCATCTCCACTTGTAACATTTCTTTAGAAAAAGATATTTTTGTGGTTCTGTTCCAAACAGGCTTTCTTGAATAATTTGGCCTTATTAAAAAAAGCTATATAGTTATATATAGATAGATATTTGTAGTAGTTTTGAAAGTTTTGCAAGTCAGCAAGAGACGCTGCAAAGTTAAACATCAAACTAATTTCTTCTATTACCCAAGAATCTCTAAAATAAAAGCCTCTTCCATTTTCAAGACTCTTGGAGGTACACTTGTAACCACCAGATAAAATAAGCTGGATACAAATGTGAATGCCATCAAATGTATGAGTCTTCTCCTTTAATCTCTGTGATCAAGCCAGTAAAAACAGCAAAACACCAAACTGTATCATCATTCCATTAGATTTCACACCTAAGAAATAAATCTTGTAGGAGCTTTTGGGAAAACTTTTGTGGCTGCAGAAATTGCATGTTCTACTGTGAAATCTGCTGGGCAAGCATCTTCATACGGTGGAATGTTGCACAGACTGGGAAAGTCATCTACTGAATGAGGCAAAATTAAGACGATGGCAAGATTTGACTGTCAACATGGATATGTGCTGTTTGGAATTTCCTGATTAAATTTACATTTGATTATCTAAATATTTCTTGTCCTTAAAGGGAGATATAATGTGACAGGAGTAAGCTATATGGACTTTCATTCTGTTTATTATGTTCTGAATTTATGGGCATTTATCCTGTGTATGGCTCTGTAAGCAGATTTTGTCTAACCTCATTTTTAAAAGAAATTATGTCTATCATATATGAGGAAATTATATTGTTCTGGATCCAGCAGCCCAAGAGAGGTGAGGCTGCCATAGCTCCATGCCACAGGTCCAACAGTAGCAAGGCTGAGCACATATACTCAGTAGGAACATGCACATAGAGCACACATATACACCACCTATAGATACAGCCCTGGGAGGTGCACAGAGCGTCCCATTGTGCCTCTCTGGGATTGTGGAGATGGGCTCACGGTGAGCTGATGGTTCTTGGGATGGGCCTGGGAAGACCCAGTGCAAGATATTCTTTGGGGTCCCCTCCGTGTGCCGTTGCTTCTCTGTGTCCCTTTGTGGGTGTACAGATGAGCTTCTGTCACAAAACATACAGGTGCTGGTGCTCACCAAAACTAATTTTGCATCTAGCGGTTGACCAGCCCCAGGAAGTGCCACACTGAGAATGTGTGGAAGGACTGAAAATCTTAAAAGGTTTTGCCTTTGGGATTATCTTTATTCCCAGAAGTTTTTAGACGAAGGTTAGATAAACCTTTGTCATGAGTCCAGCTGTAGCCCTGGGACAAACAAGCCAATGTTTCAATACCTCTTTCAATGTAATTTCCACAACCTCATGATTTTATGAAGCAACAAGTTTCCAAATCACAGAGTGCACCCAGAGAGACACATCACTCTCTGCTACTACAGAAGAACAATAACTGGCCTCTGTCTTTTACCAAGATTTGTAGCTTCAGGTAAAATATTAGGCAGATATTGTGTGATAATTCAATAAGTTTCAACAAAACAAAAGAAAACAGATTTTGCTTTGCATACTGCCCTTTTTGAAGATACACAGCACAGTACGTAAATGGACAGCATATATCTTACAAGCAATATGAGCTGCATGGTTTGTTCTCAGGATCAATGAAAAGACCTGTTCCCCTGCTATCAGGAGAAGCAGATGGTAATAACATCTGTTTCTGTGTTATTAAAGCAGCAAGGTGGGCAGTGCAGACTTTTCAGCCGTATACTTCCCTCTGAACAGATAAGCCATATCTGTAAAAACAACCCACTGATACCTTGTGGCATCTCAAGTCTTAATGAAAACTATGCAAGATGACATTGGCATTTCCCTGGTCATTCCACATAGATACTTCTGAGATTATCACTGAGTTTGAGTGGTACAACAAGAAAAATGACAATACAGAGAGGTTACTGGTGTCTGAAATGCTTGGTGTACTGAAGGCTAACCATCAACTCTAAGAAAAGCCTGTATGGTTTCTAGATTTTAAAAATACATTAATCCCTTTTCCTTCTGCATCGAAATAAATAAGCTAAGCAGTGTATCAGTCAGTTGCTACTGCAAGTGCCTTTGGCTGGGCCCTGTTTCAAATGACAGGCTACACTGTCATTCCTGGAGTCAGGCTCATAGGCAAGGGGACAAAAACAGCATTTCAGCTGCAAGACTACACCTGAGGGACAGAGCTGAAAGCTTTGGGCTTCTCAGATCTAGCAGGATTCAGATGAAGCAGCAGCTGAGCAGACAGGTAACTGCCATCTGCCAGATGCCATTGTAGTGCCTGCCTATATTTGCTCTGTGTTGAATTAGGGAAGATCATATACTGGGTTTATAGCTTGCAGTGTCTCTTTGAGGGCTTAGAGTCAGATCTTTTTTAAAATGACAGATTAATTCATCATTTACACTTAAGGGAACTCCAGAGAAGCCAATTATTAGACTGAATAATGATTGGTCTCTGTGTGGCTTCTATAACTACTATTTGATGTTTCAACGTGCTGACATCATTTGACACTGTTGATGATGTATGCTTTAAGTTCAAAAGCATGCTGTGAGTGCGGGAGCTCCATCAACATATTGAACTACCCAACGCTTTGTAAGCCATCTCCAAAATAGCCTCCACTTGGAAACTGCCTCTATGTGCATCCTTCCCACCCCTTTCTTTGTTGGTTCGTTGTGTGCCAGGCATTCAGCTGAACCCTTTTGCCCAAAGCAGTCTTATGATCTCTGTTTGCTTTTGCCTTCCCAAGATCAACAGCTTTTCTTTCTCATTCTACTGATTTTATTGATGCCTGTTCATCTGAATTAATTCTCCATTTCCCCTTCCAACCCCCAGTGCACCAGACTTACAGCGCAAACACTGCTGTAAACATCAGTGTACTCCCAAGAGTACCCCTCTAAGTTTTCAATGAAAATATCAGGAAAATAAAATGTTAGTGAATATGACCTGAAACTATTCACCAAAACAAAACTAAAATAAGTCTTAAACTGGTATTTTCATAGAGCTTCTTGCAAATACTCTTTTGCCAGTGTCTGTTGAAGACTTCATGGAATGGTAAAATATCCCCAAAAGAGAATGGAAAGTTACTTTCGATTTTTTTTTTTTTTTTTTTCTTAATGAATGCACATGCTGCTAAGGAAACCTACAGAGCCCCAGGATTAGTTCATCCTGTCAGCTAGGGTCAGCAGGTCATCAGAGATGGAGCAATGTGCATAATACCTATACTAAAGAGACTTTCTCACTGTCCTTGGATACTTAAAAATCATTTGTTAATATATCCCCGTGTGTTACAAAGCTACCATATTTCCAAGCAGCATTGTGAGCATCCCAAAGGAAACACAAATTTCAGTCAGTGAAAGGTTGCCACGTTCCATGTATATCCTCAAAGTCGAAGTGATTTGCCATTTTCCTTAACTTTACCTGTCAATGACAGATGTGCTCGTGTCACTACAGCAATAATAATAATAATAATAATAACCCACATAAAGCAAGATTCCTGATGGGCCTTGCTGTAACTTAGTGATTTATCATGTATTTCATGGGAGCTTAAAGGTGAACCCTATTACAAATCTCCATGATCTGTATATCAATGATCATACGATACACAGAAGCTTAGTATGTAATTCTGTCATAAATTTTTATTGATTTGCTGTACAATGTACAGAACCTTATGGTGTAGCTTCATTGTGATACTCTTCCTACTCCCAGTATTATGTAACTAACTGTAACTTCTGTGTAAAACACTCTGGTTCATGCGGGGGGGGGACGTTGCACGGAAGGTTTCACTGTGCAGCTCTGTTGTGAACCTCTTGTGACCACTGTTGTGACAGTGATGTGGTCACTGAGTCCCGCTGGAGAATAAACTGGACTTCAACAAACCACTGATGCTGTCCTGCAGCAAAAATAGCTGCAGCCAAAGAAAATATCTAAGTAGCCTCCAGAGCACAGAATCTGGATTAAAACACATTTGCTGTTAATTTTCAGTTTTCAAGTAATATAAAAACTTCTGAAAGAGTAGTTTCATTTGAAGAACTGGAGGAAAAGTTGGAAAGACAATAGGCTATATGGTTACATTGAGAGTCTCCCTCTTAATACTTAAAGAGATTGACAAATAGATCATGTTGAAAGAGGGTGTGTTGGGTTTGTGCTTGATGGGGTTTTGGTAGCAGGGGAGGGAGCTACTGGAATGGCTCCTCTAAGAAGCTTCAAGAAGCTCCCCCAGCTCCAAGTCAGACACTCCTCTGGCCAAGATCAAGTCAATCAGTGTCTCTGCAATAACATATGTAAGAGGAGAAAAACTTCTTGACTGTGTTCTTTTGTTTTGTGAGTTCTTTGTGTTTTGGAGAAGAGTGCAACATGAGAGAGATGACAACGCTGACACCAAAGTCAGGGAGGAAGAAAGGTGAGAAGCACATGGTAGCAGCCATTCCCTTTTGGCCCATGGTGAGATGGCAGCCTAAGCCCTTGCAATCCTTACAGAGCAAGACTGAATCAGAAACCCATCTTCAGCCTGTGGAGGACCCCACACTGAAGCAGGGTGTTGCACCTGAAGAAGGCTGTGACTCTGAAGGAAGCCTGTGCTGGAGCAGTCCATCACTAGGAGGACTACAGCCCATGGAAGAGACACATGCTGTTAAAGGAAGTTTGTGGAGGACTGTTTCTTGTGGGAGGGATACCATGTTGCAGCAGGGGAGGACTGTGAGGAGTTTTCCCCCTGAGGAAGAAGGGGCAGCAGGAACAACATGAAACAGACTGACCACAACCCCCATTTCCTGCCCCTCTGCACTGCCTGGGGGATTAAGGAAGAGAACTGGAAGCAGAACTGGGCCTGGGAAGAAGGGAGAGGTGAAGGGAAGTTGCTTTAAAGATCTAGTTTTATTTATCACTGTCTACTCTGATTCAATTGTAAATTAGTGCTGGTTTTGTTGTTCAAATTAAATTCATGTGGAGTCTGTCTTTTGCCTGTGACCATAATTGATGAGTGAGCCCTCCCTGTCCTTATCCTGACCCTTTTGTAATATTCCCCGCACCAAGGGGGGTAGGAGTGAGCAAATGGCTCACTCTGTGGTTGCTTTGTTGCCAGCTGAATGGGCTGAAACCACAACAACCAGTTAACTGTCTTAAATTCAGTGGGCTGAGTGTGTGCTCAACAGCTTTAAATTCAACTTCATATTCTACAGAAAGACTATGTATAGTGTGTATAGAAGAAGCACAAACCAGTGTCATGTATTAACTGTGACAAGTACCATTTCAGGTATGCTGTAGCCTTATAATCCAAACAAGAAAGAGTGAAAACCTAAGGACATAACGTTCACCAGGATGGAATATCATAGACAGTGTGAGATAGTAGAAAGCAGTATTTGTGGATCTTGTTATGATGAGAATTTAGTCTCACCAAAGAAACCAAAAAGCACTCAAATTACAGATTAAATTGAACAATTGTTGTTGCATACCTCTGATCTAAGAAAATTGCTCTGTAGTTGCAAACTCATCCAAGTGTTTTCTCACTTTTAACCAATCATTTTTCTTTCAGGAGCTGGTCTCCTGACTTCTGCCTTTCTGGGTTTTTCTCAGGTGATGAATTAGAGCTTGCACAAAGCACTCTCACCTGCTCAGCCCTCTTCACATCTTTCTCCCTCTGCTCAAGTCTAACATACGTGTTCAGTGGAATTGCTTGTAAATAGTTCCTCTCCTCTTTGCTTCCTTTACTGCTATATCCTGGGACCACATTTGTCTGTTTTCCACAGAGGGTGTATCAAAATGCTTTAAAACAGCAGAGTTTCAGAGCAGCTAAATTAATGTTGTGCAACAGCCTTGCAGGATCAATTTTTATTTCAAGCATTTGAAGAATTCTGAACATAATTGAGATCTTCAGTTTATAAAAATCATGAAGATGCTGGAAAGAAAGGGCTGGATGAGAGGGATTGTTAAGGCAACTACTACAACTTTGTCAAGGGATTTAATATGTGAAAACCGTGAGCTGTGGAAGCAGACTTGCAGAGCAAAGACATATAAATATATGCAGTCAAAACCTCTTAAAAATATCTGTCCCCCATACTGACCAATAACTAGAATGTGGAGCTATATTCCAAGAATTTAAATTCCAGATAGAGTTAGGTTTCTTCTCAGAAATAGAAAGGTGGTTAGAATAGGTGTGTCTAGGGTACATTTATTCACTATGTATTTATGATTTTCCTCCAGTAGACAGGAAAAAAATATTTAGAAAGGAATGGAATCTGTATAGCTAAAATGGAAGTCCCTGTAAGCAGGTAGACTTCCCAAAGTAATAAGATGGAAGTATGAAAGAACTTCTAGTGATAGCCTATGTTAGAATATAAATATGGAATCCTGCTATTAAATTATTTGTAATTTGGTTGTAATGTTAAAGAATACATAAATGTGATATACATACACACACATGAATATAGACATACACCTTTTTCTAGATTAAGATTTACACAGTGTTATCAAAAATTAAAATAATATTTTGAGTCTTATAGTGCATCCTTTACTGAAAAGGTTACGCAAACTCAACAACTAACTAAGCTTAACAGATGACAAAGAACATGTATTAGCTTTCATCTGCCATATTACCTTTCTAAAAAATGTTAAGTACATATATAAAAATATATTGATACATTTTAATGTGGCATTTTTCAGCAGAGCATGAGAGCTTGAGATCCCAGAGGAAAGTTGCACAGTACACTGCTGCCCTCTGCCTGGAGCCTGAAAGAAGGAAGTCTGAATATTCACTTGCATACCTGTTGTCAGCATCTTGACATGACGGAGAAATGTTAGTTAATATATCAAATTCTCTTTTCATATCTCATGAAACCTGAAGCGTAGTTAGAAGCATGGCATTTACAAATTCAAAATAACCTACTATATGGACTGCTCTGTAGATTTAATGTTATTTTCCGATACTATAACACAACTAAGATCAAGACTTTGAAGAAGGTGGATTTAGATTAGATGTAAGGAAGAAGCTCTTCACTGTGAGGGTGGTGAGACACTGGAACAGGTTGCCCAGGGAAGCTGTGGATTCTCTATCACTGGATGTGTTAGAGGCCAGGCTGGATGGGGCTTTGAGCAACCTGGTTTAGTGGGAGGTGTCCCTGCCCACGGTGGGGGGGTTAGATCTTTAAGGTCCCTTCCAATCCAAACCATTCTATGGTTTTATGTGTAACAAGACGTGAGGTACCTTCATTGTTCTTTGCACAACATAAAATTTACTTGATCAATGATAGCGTAATGTTTCAATAAGTTTCCACTGTGTTCCTAGTGTTTCACTATGTGAAGTGTCTGACTACCTATAGGCCAATTTTTCCAGCTGCTTTGGTATAATAAATGTGTTCTGATCTACCTTCTTCCTTGCATGCACACATTATTCCCCCATTAAAAAATAATGTGTTCTGGCTATTATTTTTATCTTCTGAAATAGATAAATATTCTTTGCTATAAACTCAGCTATGAGCATGGTCTAACAGTGCCTTCCATGATCACACAGAAACATGAGAACCCAGCAAACAAGTAAAACAGGCCAGCTTATTATACCTGTAAACATTGTGAATCTAAGGGAGCACTCTCTCTGTACAGTGTAAATTACACTTTGGTGTCCCTTATCAAAACCATGCCACTTTCCACAGACATCTACCTGGTGCCAGTTTCATTCTCCTTAACACTGTGAAGTATTCTAGACTCTCTAATCTAGATCTTCCTTGATGCAAATCTGTTATGCTTTCCTAACTGCAACAGACAGGAAGCAAAGGTAATATCCTGCTACTTAGCTACCTCTTTTACATGCCTGAAAATCACTCACAACACTCATACCCTAACTCCTCTTTCTAAGCCAAACACAGTCAGTCAGTTATTCCCTAATAAATAGGTCCTATCTAGATGTATGATTGTTTACTTTTGTCCCCTCTGGATTTTCTCTAATTAATCTACATGTGTTTAGGATGTGTCACCTTACTATCACAATCTGAGAAGAACTGAACTGAGTGAATGTATAAATTTCTGGCTTTGCAAGCTATAACCTTGTTTGCATTTCCTGAAAAAAAACAAAACCAAAAAAAAA
>NW_008600897.1:84008-115832 GCF_000691845.1 Merops nubicus
AAAAAAAAACAAACAAACAAAAAAAAAAAAAAAACAAGTTTAGTGTTTTCAAAGACAGTAAGCCTGTTCTCTCTTTCATTATCTAGGCATTAGAGAAAACAACGAACATGACTCTAGGACAGATCTCTGTCAAATTCTATTCTATACATTCTTCTGTTTTTACTGGTAAATCTTTTATAATTATCCATTTATCTTTTTATATTTTTCTATAAAATTTCCTTAATTTGCTGTTCCACTGTAACGATATACTAAATTGTCATCATGTTTGCTACTAGCTTCAGATCAACGGTTGTTTTCATTAGGTGCCTTTGGAAAATTTCAACTACATTTATGATCTCTCTCTGGGTTACACTTCTGTGGAAAAACTCCCACTTCACACTATAAGCAAGGCTATAAGTTTGCTTTTCAGTGAAATGATTTGTTGGTGTATAGTAATGATGAAAATGCTAAATAGGTTATATAACATATGTAATATTCTTCCATAAAAGTCTATACACCCTAGTTGATAATTATAAAAAAGTTTTATAATTTTTCTTGGAAAAAAAAAATTCCTTTCACTATTTTGATTGAATGTTTATTTAATTATTATTATTCACAGTATTGATCAAAAAGCTTACCTAGCCTAGCAACTGTTTGTTTACCAGCATATACTGAATTGCCAACTATCATAATGTCTTTGCCATGTTTGCATTACAAAAGCCACCTTCTGGGATGTTAAAAGGCTTGGAAGTTTATAGTAATGCTCCTTGTAATTCTTCTGTACATTATGGAACCAAGGACTGGCATGGACAAATGTAGAAGCAGTCCTGACATACCTCAATGTCAAAAGTAGCACCACCTTTTCAACAAAGATATAAATATATAGTCTGCTTAAACCTGAAAAGAGCACAAGATGCTTTATTAATATCAGAAATTTCTTGTAGAAAGCTTTGCAATATCTGACCATAGTATAATGGAAAATCAACAGGACCTTATGCAAAACTGAAAATATAAATTTTTAATTTTTTTTTTTTTTCATTTCTAACACTGCACAAGTTCATATTTTCTAACTAGTGATGCTCAAGACATTGACCTTGGACCAGAAGAACAGCAGAACAGCATTTTCACACAATATTTAAAGATAAAATGTTAGTGATATAGCAGTCAATAGTAATACATTTCAATTGAACAGTATGAAGAAGTTTCTCTTTTTCTTGTTGCCTTTCTAAAGAATATGCATGAAAATTTGGTTGGGGATGCACACAACTTTAAAAATTCATAACTGCTTATTTTGAAATAAATATTTGTTATGTTTTCCCATAGACTTTGAGTTATTTTATTTTTATTATGTAGGACATATTTAGGAAAAAGTAACGAACAAAATATTGACTAAGAAGTTAGGACACACTAGCTTCAAGCTGCATTTGTGAACCTTCTGTTTAAAAAAAAAAAAAAAAAGAAAAAAGGAAAAAAAAAGAAAAGAGAGATAATTTACCAGAAACACGAAATGTTTTATTTAACCGTATAGTCACAGTCTTTTCAGAGCCTACGTCATTGAGCACTACTTAGAAAATACATGTCAATTTATCTTCTTTATTTATCTTATCTTGCTATAAAATAACCAGTAGAACATCAGTTCTAGTTGCTTGGGTTTGATTTCCATGTCCTGGATTACTATAAGCTAATATAATCAGGTAGTTGGACATACACAGCAAGAGGTTTAGCTTTGATGTTATTTCTTCCATCTTGTGATAAGAATATAGTATGGATAATACATATAGTATGTATAATGAACTTCATGTTCATTAAATTCAGTTATAGAAGTTAATTATATCTTAATTCTTAAAAAGTGACTGTACACAGTGACAGATAATTACAAATCCAAGACAAAACATAAAGTTTCTTATAATCTCACATTAAAAAACTGCTTGAAAATTGACACAGTAAGCAGTATGACATCCTATTTACACATATATATAATGAAGAATGCATGTTTTTATCTGATTCTTTCACTCATTGTGCCATCCTTAAAATCAGGTCCAGAAGAAGTACAATGTAGAAAATAAATCTAAATATACTCTGAGATTTCAACTTCAATAGGTGGTCAGTGTTATGCCAGGGTAGTTTACCAAGTCCCAAAAGAACTGAAAGAACTCTGTAGCTCAGTATATTATAAGGTATTTCATTGAGAAGGCCAAGTTCACTTTTGTTTAACATGTTTTACTTTTAAAGAATAATTTGTGAAAAGCAGAGACAGGTCTGAAATTGGATTTTGGAAACTCAGGTGTGGTAATGTGTTTCTATTTCAAGATCAATCTCCAGATGGCCTTCAAAATTAAGATCATTATGCCCACATAAGCTTAATATATGTTCCATAGCCATTTCTGACATAGTTTTCCTTAGCCAGTGTATTTACTACTATACAAAAACCCTATCACATTAACACAGATTGTATATTGACTGTTGTGTTTTGGTACATATTTACCAGATGAATTAACCTTTGTGACTGCTGGGACTAAATAATGAGTATGATAAGTGAGCTATCTGAGCAAGGAAGGAATGGGTGCCTTCTGCCAAGGGCTTGTGAAGATGAGAGTGCAGAAGACAGAGACGACAGAGGACAGGTCAGAATACATATTCCCAGAGCACCTGAAGAAGTGTTGGGGAAATAAAAAAGAAGTATTTTTGCAGAATGGTAGGTTCTGCTACAACGCAAGGCTAGACCTGCCCAAAGCAAATTGTGGTCTAAAGCAAAGAAAAATAGCCCCATGACCTGGGACATTCAAAAAAAAATGTGTCAGGTGAGTAAGGGAGAGAAGCAAATCTACCTGCCAACCGTAGACTGAGATAAGGAGACATTTATCATGCTTACTGAGATTATTTCTTCTTGCTACCTGAATATAAAGTGAGGAGTTCTTTGGAATCTCACAAAAAGTTTTAGCATATCACATGCTACATTTCAAGTACAACACTCTGTAGGGGAAGAGTGGAAGACCCATCAGTAGGCAACTAGCACATTTCTGTCTACACCTTCTAGTTCTGCAAGTTGACAGAAGCATTGATTGAGTCTTTTATTCACTCCACTGGTGACCGAACACTTTCACTCACAAATTGCTACACATAGATCAAAATATTATGACAAGATAAAGAACATCAGAAATCACTGTTAACATGAAGGTGGGGTATGAAACAAGGGTTATCTTTAATAATAAAGGATGACAGTGGCAACAGTAACAAAACCAGAAAGTAAGTCTAAAACAAACTTGCTGACACTCCAAAAGCTTTATTTTCCTTTACACCAGCTGCCATTTCTGCTTTTAGGATAGATCTTCTCTTCCTCTTTCTTAATCACTATTTGCCTGTTTCTGAATTCATGTCTTCCTCGTTCTTTCCAGTTTTAACCTACTCTTTCTGTTCCTCTCTTTACAGTCATTTTCCTCATCCTTGTTAAAATCAGGTTTCTCAATAAAGTCCAGTATAAGCTCTTAATTCCCTGGTTTCTTTGTCCTTTTTTTACTCATTTGCCATTCGTCTCTGAATTAACCCATTAACTATTAAAACAAACATAATGCAAGCTCCTTTTTAGTTCCACAATGAGCTGACACTGCTGATTTTCTATGAATCATTCCCTCTTCAAGCTATCATTTGATTTAGTGTCTTTATCCACTATAATTCTTGCAAACTTCACCCAGCAGCAGAATTCCTAATGTATAAATTATTTTGTAATCCCTCCTGTCTTTTTATTTATGCCCATTAAGATACTGATTCCTGACCATCAGTTTCTACAGCCGAGGTCCTTTGCCCATTATTCTAGCCTAAGTTTTAAATCAAACTCAGATTCCTCTGGTTTAGCAACCTTCAGCTACTGAATGAGCTAGGAGAAATGCCATAACCATACTGAACAAGAAACTCCCCTCCTTCCTCAGTTCTCCTACCCCACTGCACTCTATCCATTATTTCTATTTTTCTGAATATTATACAGTCTTATTACAGTTGTACAGTTGCTCTTCTCCATTTCACCATCTCTTTTCTTCTTTTCACCAGCAGGTTTGTTCACTTAAATTGAAAAAAAAAAAAATACTTTCTAAAAAAACATGTTAATGTTATTTCATTAATATAAGCTTTTCACTGTCCTAAATGTACACAGACAATAAAATGCAATCATCATGCACTATACAAAGGAGGGGGAAAAAAAATCCCAAAGCATTAAGCACAGTTTTAAATATATTTACCAATTTTAAGATTCGTAGCTATTCACTCTATGCATTTACACAACCCCACAACATAAAAGTGCTCCTTCTAAATAAAATACCCCAGGCATTTATTCCTTTCACTATCCATTTCTTCAGTTTCTAACTCATAATGTTTCATGGCAACAAAGTATCGGATAAAAGTTTCACCTAATGCTTCCTTAATGCATGAATCTTTCTCTAGTGCAACAAGAGCATCTTCTAGTTTCAGAGGGACTGATGAATGTTTTAGATCAGCAGTGTGATTTTCTTCTTGGAGCATGTCATCATACCTGAGTCCTCTCTTCACTCCATCTAGTCCTGCAGCAATAGTGGCAGCAAGCACCAGATATGGGTTTGCTGTGGCAGAACTTAATTTATTCTCTATGAGAGTGCCTTTTCCACCATGGCATTTGACATTAAAGGCACAGCTGTTATCATTATATGCCCATTTTGCATTTACAGTCTCTTTTGATTCTTTACTGTATTTAGAATAAGGCTTACGGCAGCTGGTAGTAGGAGCCATCAAGCAGCTAATAGCTGCTGTGTGTGCCAACAGACCCGATAACCAATTTTTTCCAATATCTGAGAGCTCCTCAACTCCATAACCAGCAGAAAACAAGTTCTTCTGCCCATTCAGATCCCACAGGCTATGTGACAGAGCCCCTGAATTGTAGAAGCCCGATTCTGAGAAAAAGCTAGCCACGTAGTTATACTTCTTAGCCACCTCTTTAATGCCTGTTCTAAATGTGAAGGCACTGTCAGCAGCATCTATGCCAAATTCTGGATGAAAAGTGATCTCCATTTGCCCGGGCCCACTGGAAGAAGAAAAGCTTTCAATGTTGGCACCAGCATAATACATTCCTTCAATGAGCTCCTGAATGAAAGTCTGGTCATGGTTATTTAGTATCGTGGCTGCAGGGAAGGATATTGTCTTCGAATTTACAACCTCAGTGATGCCATAAATACAAAATTCATAAGTGAAGGCAGACTGGAGAGAGAAGCCGTTGTCCTGAAGCTGACTCAGCTGTTTCTTGGCAATGTGCCTGGGGGAGGTCATGAGGGGGTTGCCCAGCACGGTGAAGGAATCGCATATCACTCTCGCAGTCTGCTCAGTCCAGGGCAGGATGCGGAATGTTGATAAATCAGGGTTCAGGATTATGTCGCAATTAAAATTGGTCGCGTTTATATAATCGAATTCATTATCTTTAGGATTCAGTGTCAGCTCCAGATAGCTTCTGGGCATGGCCACACCATGAATTGCTTTCTCCTAAACACAGAGCAGAATGACAGATTAACAAAAGAGGAAACAACCTAACAGTATTTTTATGTATGTAAAATAAATAAAACTCAGACTCTCAGTAAGAACAATAGTATTTTTCTTAAGAGAACACTAAAATCCAGTGATCCCTAAAGTGGAGGGCAACAGCCAGTTACTGTGCCTTTGTGAAGTAGAAAAACTTTCTACAAGATTGGTAGGAAAACCCTGGCATCAAGTACCCCAATGATGCAATTTCCATAAAGAACGAAAAAAAACCTCAACACTTGCATTCAAATCTTTCATGGTATTTATACAATTATGGGCATCACCAGTTAGGTGTGAAAGTTGCAAGTCAAACTTCTATCCATAGTTACTCTATTAGGCTTCCACACTCTCTGAGCCATATCCTCCATATCCTTTACATAGATCCAAGTGATCACAAAAGACTTATGGATATATGAATTTAGGCTGTGATTTCTCTTTAAATGTTACAACATATACCTCACTGTTTTCCAGATACAAAGTTTAACTGAAAATTCTCACTTTATGGACTTAGTAAGTTTGGGAGTAAATGCAGGAAAGCATTTCTAAGTGATAAATTATTCTAAAGTTTTGGTAATTGCCACCCTCTAGGTAGCAGTCAGGATATAGTTAGACTCCTCCATTTGAACAAACTTCTGCAGCATACATACAGGAAATGTAGATAGAACCCCAAGGAAGGACCATCTACCTTCAAAAAAACAGCTTTACAATTTACCTTACATTTAAACCTTTAGCTGATTAAAAGTGCCATCATGTCAAGTTCCATCAAGTGAAACCTGGCTCAAGTTTACATCTTACCTGTATTCTTCTAAGGGAAAGAATTACCATCTGAATGAGCAGAGACAGAAAAAGCCTAGAAAGGGGTAAGCTCAGAGCTGCAAAAATAAAATTTTTCCTATCCAGATGGAAAACGGATTAAATGTTTCAAACTGTATACAATGGCTTCTCTTAAAATAAATGAATAAATAAAGTCTGCCTTCTCTTAAGTAGGTGGCAGTTCAATGGTAGCAATCCTCCCTGTGTGACACCCACAAACAAAACTGCACTGTAGGGTGAATAATGCTTCAAGATGTCTAAGCTGTCCACTTGACGTGGAAAAGGTGTTGAAGGCAACCACCCTTGTATCTTTCCCTCCTACAACACCCAACACCAAAAAAAAGGAAAAAAAAAAGGGAAAAAAAAAGGAAAAAAAATTACTTTCCACTGCTCTGCATGAATACATGCACGTGTGTGTGGTTTTTTTTTTTTTTTTAGTGTCTAAAATTTAGACTGTCAGGCAAAGCTCCAGTTTCTTCAAATAGCGAGGTAAATACAAAAGTTGTCTCTGAACCAGCTGATCTAGAAATTTGCAATTTCACATAGCAACTAAAAGAGAAGATACAATTAACCTACCACCCCTCACAAGAATTAAAAGTTTATTTTGATAAAATCCAAATGACATCAGAAAGCAAATTGTATCTAGATGATACAGTAGCAGTTTAGTAGTATCTAAAAGGGAAATAACAAAAACACAGCTTAGGCTTCAGAAGATACTTGTAACAAAAGTGCTCTATGTCTTTTCATGTTCCACTTTTTTTATGACCACTCAGGAGAGCATAAACTATTCATAGTGAGTAAAATGTAGTTATGCACATGAAGTTATCCACAGAAGCAATATACTGAAAAGTCTGATCGGTCAAGGATGCACATGATGAGGATTGCTGCCTAACTTGGTTCTTGTTTCCTGAGTCATCAAGTCATCACATAACCCAATAGTATTTTCTTAAGGTATTGATAAATATAAAATTTCTCATAGCTAAAGTGATTTTCATCCAGTCATTTTCTTTTTTTCCTTGTTTATCCCTTTCTTTTTGCAATTTACTGCAATTTACCGATGTTCAGTAAAATAAAATCTTTATAATGCATTGAACCTGAAAAGATAATTCTGAGGGAAGAAATTATTAGAACTTCAAATAACTGAAATTGCTAGCCTTATTTAGTTAGATTACTGTTTGAGGGACCAGAAGAATAGATGATTGCAGAGATGAAAAAAAAAATCTGGATACTTTGGGAACATGAACAAGTGGAGGGAACAGATAATTTGTTCTAAGCTTAAGTTTCTGTCCACACTGTGAAAAACAAGTAAATAAATAAATTAAGGACAGGGCCATGAAAGCACATAAAGGTACAGCCAGAAACAAACAAACAAAAAACTTACATGAAAAAAGCGAGAAGGAACATTCTTTGATCTTGACACACCATGGAGGTCTATTGATTCAAATCTGACAAACTGTATGCTGTCCCTGGCCATCTGCTGCTTAATGAATTCAATATGAGAGAAGAGGTGAAGGAGAGTTGGACTTCCAAGGCCGTTTACATCAGGCTCTCTGCTGGACGCTATAAGTGAAGAGGAATGTTCACATCAAACAAAATAATGAATGCTGGAATGCAGGCTGTTCTCCTAAAAATTACAATGGTGGGAAACTGTGACACAGAGTATTAAAACAAAAATAAGAAAAAGATATGGATCACAACATATTTTTAAAGACTTTTTTTTTTTTTTTTCCCCTGGGGACCTGTATAAAATCCATTCTTTTTTGCGATGGTCTATAACTTAAACTTTTTTTCAAGTTGATAAGAGAGCGCAAGGGATTAACGTTGTAAAGCCACAGATTTCTGAGGGACACCTCAGCTGTTTTGTTGAGTGGTTTTAGGAGCACAAATAGGAACTGGATATCTATTTCCCACTGAAAGCAGATAGAATTCAGATGCTGTATTTTTTTAATGCCTTTGAAAAATGCATGGGTACAGAAACAAGATAAAGAGGGCACTTGTCTTCTACTAAACCTTTCTCAAGACCTCCCGAGGAGGACTGCAGTCTTCTACACCACAGGCAGCAGACTTTTAAGAGAAGTTTACACGTTTATGCATTTGCTGTTACAGAGTTATCTTCTTAACTGTATTACAGCAACTGTAGGACTGTATAAACTTCTTGACATGAAAGCAGCAACCTCTGAATATAACGTGTAATGGAGCTGAGAGCTGGGCAGAAAAACTTCCTTTCACAAACCTCTTGATCTTGCAGCCTGTTTTTCTTTTGAGTTTCTTTTAAGTTAAACTATGCAAGGTATTAATTTCCACTTAGTACAATAAACCAACAGACCAAGACTAAAATTTGGTAATAAGATATGAAAAAAATGAGAAAAAAAAAATGTTTCTTTCTGCATTTCTGGGAGGAGAGTCCTCCATTCTTCTGGAGGGTATGATTAGATGAAGTTTCGCAGATCTTTCAGATCCACAGTGGAAGATCACCAACAGCAGTCATTTACCACCGTACTTCAAGTGGAATTTAAAAGCTTCATGCTGAGGCACTGCTCCAAATTTCTCCAGTACTGAATTACCCAAACTAGAGTAGATGTCCTTTAGCAGTAGCCAGCAGCACGAACACATCTTTCTGACCTTTTCTTTGAGGCAAGTAGAACTGCCAGCTGTGAGGTTGCAAAAAGGCTCTCCAGTTAGCCCAGCACAAGGGTATCTGATTATTCCCTGAAGAGGAAGAAAACTCATCCACAGCCATCAGCTTCTTGGAGTCATTGAATATTACTGGAACATCCTCCAGCTTCAGATGGCAAGGAGGTGACAAGGATACTTTAGGTCAGTAAAGTAAGAAGAGGTGAAGTAATAACAGTGCTCCCTGAGGAGCAAGAGGTGGAAGCTCAGGAGAAAACCTGAAGTAAATACAAGATTCTATAGAAAACAGAGTAAAAAATGGAAAATGTAAAAGCAAGGAAAAAATAATTTTGTCAGATCCACTTCTTGTGACATCTTTCCTTTTGATCTGCTTCAGCTGTAAGCTGCTTATGGAAATAGCTTTTTTCCACTGTCCTGTCCTATAAAATGAGGGCATCATATCCTTTAAAAGATGTACATTAAATAAGGAAGTCCTGTTTAAACATTTTGTATAATTCTCACTCTGTTACAGACACTGTCAAAGCACAATAGAGAGCAGGGACAAGAGGCAAACTGTTCTTGTCTTGCACATACCATCCTAGTAATACATATGTGGATACCACTTCAGTCACTAACATCATTTTATCACATAAATGTTTACTGACATTTCGCAGATTTGACCTCTTTAAGAACCTGACCACCAATTCAAAGTTTATTAGTGGCTAGCAAATGTGGCTATTTATTAGATTAATAGAATTTTTTTAAGATTCTTCCTACATATTACAGCACGTAGCATTTTCTTAAGCTCCAGGGACAGAAGCCTAATGTTTTTGCCTTTGAAAAAGCAGTGTTTAAGCCTTCATTCAACATGTGTTTCATTTCCTGCATAAAGATGGTAGATGTTTCCTGCCTACCACCTGTCACACAGAGATTTTTATGTCTTCATATTATTCAAAGCACAGTTTGACTGACAAACCCTGACATCAGACTATTGTCAACTTTTGATGTAGATTTTTCAAGTAGTTCTTATAATGTCCTAAAATGTTGTCTGTTTAAATTTGCATCTACTGAACAAGCATCTTTCAGAAAAAAAAATATAATTCATTAAAAACAACTTTAACTCTGACCCAAGTAACTCTTTAAATCAGTGTTCCTAAAATATAAATGATTTATATAAATGATATAAAATCAAGATCTAAGAAAAACACAAATGTGATATTCATTCATATTAAAGATGTGTTAATTTGTTTAAAAAGTAAAACTACAAATATAATTAATTTATACATCAACCAATAATACGAAATTTTCCACATTTTACGTATACCTTCTGTCTTCAAGATAAAGTTATTTAATAAGTGTATAAATACATAATTAGGTTATATGAAATAACATAAATTAATGGAAAATTCCTATGAAATAATGTTTTTAAAAAATATTAAGGAAGCTAAAATTATTATCTGAAGAAGCAAGAATCTGTCCTCTCCAGTTGGACTTGTTATGGTTAATGATAGATTTTTTTTAATTTATGAGACTAAGATGTATATATTGGTCTAATATATCTAAAATTAGTCTATATATCAGTCTAGACAGCCTAGTAGTCAAAAGACAGATACCTACTCATTTACAATACTCATTACCCAAAATCTGTTAGAATCCATAGAAAAACTCCTGCAACTTTTACATACTTTTTAGAGGCAGTTCATCTCTCATATCGTTTGCAGATTATATTTCCCATTGAAATAATAAGTTCTTGTAAATTGTATGATAGATGAAAAATATCATCATGAATGAATATCTCTGAATGATTTTGGAAATACCAAAGGGGGATTTGTTTATTAAATAATATTTAGTGAATCACTACTGACAGTACTTAACTTTTTTCCAACACAGGTCCCAGAATATATTTGCTTGGTAGTCACTAAATAAATCACTGGCAAGCTAAGTACATGAAGCAAATGACGACTAATGTTTGGAAAGGTGTAATAGGGAACTGAGTACTCTGTCTTTTCCCAGTTCATATAGTCATTACCCAGAACATTAGTTACTAGAGATAATGTAGCTAATAAATATTAGACAGGTCTAGCTGATTTAGATACACAGGCTAAAAGTCTTACATTCTTATGAGGGAGGGCTGTGTTCATAAGTATAACTGTTTCTTTAGCTTTCTGGACTGCTAGAAGTAGTGGCATCTTGATTTTCATTTCAGAAAACTTACTTATGGGAAAATACATGTAAACTTCACAAGCTGCCGGAATTTGGTTGATTTTAATTTCAAAAATCAAATACAAATCCAGACTGGCCATCTTTCTTAAAGCAGAATGGTACATACAGCCTTAGATATCTAGAGAGATACAGACTTTGATATCTATCTTAGATATCAAATCAATAGTACCCAGCAAAGCACTTACTGTTTGTTTTTTTACAGTTCCACCCATATTCCCCATTTAAGTTACCACTGAGAAACAATTAGTACTACTCATGTTTCTTTTGTAATTGGTACAAAATATATACAAATATAAACAAATTAACTTCACATATTTAAAACAGATTAATAATACAAAGCTAAAAATATTACCAAAAATCTACAATTTATACAAATTATATTTTTATTATTATTTCTATCAGAAACGTGTCATTCTTAGATAATTAATATTTAAATCATTCAGACTGCTGAGGGCAGCTGACACTGGGCTAGGAAAAAAGTTAACATCAGCTTTATCTTCTCAGCAACAGAAAAGTACCACAACAGAAGAATAGTGCACATGTCCCAGATCAATCTGTCATTACCTGCTTGTTCAAAGAAATAATTTCCCTTGGTCCCTTATTAAATCACACTGCATCAAAAGCAAACAATTTCTTAGCTCTATAAGGGGTGGATGTGTCAAACTGATGAAATGAAAAGAACATGCTACAAGTTATCAGGGGAGCTGACAATGAAAGAAACAGGCTGACCTAACAAAAGTTGCAGTATTGGAAACTCTTCGCTGAAAAACACGGCCACCAATCTAAGGCAGTAACAGCAGACACTGACAGGGAGACTCCACATACAAATCATGCACTGGAGAAGGAGAATTGTTTACATCAGTCCTCCTCCACTCTCTTCCTCCCACTACCTCTCCACCAGCACTAGCTGTGCCAGATGTTTTCATTCCTGATACAACCCTGCTTCAGCCACCCAGCGGCTGCCCATACTACACCGCACCATGAGACAGGGTCTGGGCATGGCCGAGACCCAAGCAGCATCAGAGCACACGTCCCTGTGCTCTGGGGCATATTGTGGCACCCATTATTGTCTCAGAGCCGTAGGGGAATAAAAATTCTTGCAAGTGTAGGAATTGATATGCCAGTCAAGGCAGCGTTCCATCACTCTAGATCTGTCTTTGGCACCGGTTATTAACAGGAAAGGCAAGATGTTCTTTGCAAGGTAATGGGTCTAAAAAGGATGGGTTTTGCAGTTCCTTCCCTGAGAAGGAGGTCTCGTGGTTAGGAGCAGAAGGGTTAATATCTAAATTTGTCTTAATTTCTTCTTGATCCTTAAAAATCTAACACTGCATGCTCCACAGATCTATATGAATATTGACCCCCTTTATAAGACCAAATACCTTGTGCTGATGATTTCCACCAGCAGTGTCTGACAGGGTAATCACATATCTATACTCTTCTCAATTTTATGAGAATTCCTGCCAGTACTAATTTAAATATGTCTGCCCTCCCTTACAGGACTCTGCTTCGTGTGTTTAAGAACAGCCAGCCTACTTGGCTTGTACAGCATGTTACTGTTCTCACATTTCTCTTCAAACATCAACAGCCTCCATTTCTCCAGCCTCATATGTCCACTTCTCCTGTGCTAGATATCATTCTTATTGCTAATATGTAAAGCCTTTCTTTTCTATTCCTCTCTGGAGCTTAACATGGCAAATAGACAGGAGTACTGGCTTACATTTGAATAGTACTATTGATGTGAGTAGTGTTCAAAAGCATTTTCAGCTGAAAACATACGATTTACGTTTATTTTCACCAAACAAAAGTTTTGCCAAAAATGTTTACTGATAGATCAGTAAACTACTTATTTTCTGCAATAAAGTACATAAAGGTTGTTTGCTACCTCAGATTTTTGCTCCCTTACAAAACCTCTAACAGGGGAATAAATTTGTAAGCATAACAGAAACTTATCAAATCATAGGACACAGTAAAAATATTTCCCTCATCTGTTTGATATTGGTACTTCCAATATTTTTTTTCCATCTATTTCTTTGTCTCCTGACAGTCTGCTTTTTCTTTTAATCTTAATTGTGAAGTAGGTTTTTTTACTGATATGGCCACGGAGGAGCTCAGGTCTTTTTTTTGGTGAGTTCTATAGCTAATTTAGAGAGCTATGAACAGCTTCAATCATCCATGAATTATTCTTTCCAAACTGTATAACAAGATGATACAGTTTCTCAGAGGAGCTACATCATTCAGAATCAAATACAAAATAATATTTTTTTCTCAAAACAAAATTAATCACCAATAGTTTTCTATCTTCCAGCTTTATAAAAATGACTTCTCTGTATTGAATAAGAAAATGATCACAGTTTTATAGAAAGGTTAGAAAATATTTCATGTGAAAACTAAATATACAGATGTCTGATAAAAAAAAAAAAAGTAATACTCACAAGAACTACCTAATAATTCTAAATAAGATGGATCTAGAATGGCATGTCTTTCTTTAAACTCACACAGAAAATCTAGATTTAAGGAAGGAATCATGGACCAAGGCTGAGGTATACATGAATAAACTGAGGTATACACTATTCCATACTAGGTAACTCCTTCTGGCCTAAAAATGTTTGACCTAATTTAAAAAAAAAAAATAAATCAAGTGAGAATGAGTGAGAGCACCATGTTAAATGATAAGTAAGATTATTTAGGAAGAGGAGACTTCGCCTTGTTTCGAAGGTAAGGACTAAACTATTATTGAATATGTTGTAGGAGAGGCAGATGGCAGAGAGACCAAGCAGAGAATGCATTTCACTTACACTAGGTCTAAATGAATAGCTTGGGCAACCTTTCACTCTTATGAGAAAGGAAGCAAGCTCCTTTAATGAGTGGGAAGAATTACTGTCTGAACATCCCTCTTCCTCTCACAGAGTCATAGGATGACTAGCTTACTCCAGGCACCAGAGACAAATGAATTGGATCTCACCCGAAAGGAGACAAAATAAATCAGAAAGATGGGATGGAAGTGGTGTCTGTGCATTTTTGTTTTGTATAGATTGAAGGGGAAAATGGAAAATCATACAGAGTCACAGAGCAGGAAAATTTAAGCTGTTGGTATGGAAGATAAAGGATTTAAGCGTTTTGATTTGCTTTAAAGAAAAATAGCTGCTTTTAGAACTTGTGAGGTAAAAAATATAGGTTGATTATAGCTCAGTTCAGAGGGAAAAGGAAAGAAATAGGCTGAAGATGTGATAGTTTGTTCAACAGAAAATAAAGGCAATCAGGAAGCTTTAGAAAGGAGCAGAGCTTCAGCCCTGCTATGTTAAAGTTGAGTTCAAAACGTAGAAAAAGAAATATTAGAAAAAATCTATTCAGATGCGGATAGGTGAGGAAGGACCATGAAAGAACAGCATGGCTTTCGTTTTTCACTTTAAGAGAGATGTAAGTGCAGATTGTGTTAAATACAAAGCAGAGAAAGGTACCACGTGAAAAACAGTCCCAAGTAAACCCCAAAGTAAGATGTGGTTATTCTGCAGGAATGGCTGCAGAGGCAGTGAATATGAAGCACCTGGAGCAGGAACTTATGTACCTCTCCTGTGCTCACTTATTTCTCCTGATTGTCCACTTACAGCTCCCAAAGAGTTTCTGTTTCTATTTCCTTGCCACTGGCTCCACTTACTGAGCAGAATCAATAGACATGGACATGCTCTTCCAGGTGAGCACAGAAGACAGTGCAACCACAGAGAGAGTTCAACTTTTCTTAAAATTCTGTGGATAAACTTTTTCATTTCAATCAAGCAAAAAGCCTAGGTTATGTGTTTTGTTGAACTCTTCTTTTCAGAATCCTGCCCCTAGGTATTGTCATTTGTGACACTAGAAATGAAAGCTTTAAAAATTAACAGTGACAGTGTGAGGTTATGCATTGTAATAGAAAAGGGAATTGCTTGCAGGATTAACAAAATCCACTCTTAAGTAAGAAATACAGCTTGTAGCTACTTGGCATGCTTTTCTTTAAAACAACAACTTGGCAAAGGAACTTAGTGTTTGGGGTCAGCACCCACATAACATTTCATGTGATTCTTAAGCATTCAAATTTTTTTGTTGTTTTTCTGTGCACTTGGAATTTCAACAGTTGCTATGTAACTACTCATGACTGCAGCCATAGAGATTTTCTTTCTTCAGAAATTTCCCTCTCCCTCCAACAGTTCCTAATCCCATTCTGGTCATATTTACATGGCCTCACTTGATATCTATACAGGACAATGAGCTCTGTGGAGAGGACCTGCTAAGGTTTCTGGGGGTCAAGCTCTGCAGTCTACACTCAAGCAGCTCTTAACAAACTTTATTTTATCCCAGCTACAGATCAAGACATACAAAGGGAATTTGAAACCTCAAGTGACAACCTAATTCTAGTGTGTTTCCCACTTACAGGTATCTGCAGATGCTGTTGTCTCATGATTTCTCCTAAGCCTGTGTGATAGCACGAGGCTCCGCAGGTCCCTCTGGTGGCATGCAGTGTGTGTGGCTGCTGAAGTCACCTGTAGCCCCTGGCTCTGGCAGCCCATAGCTCCTTGTGACATAGAACCCCAACAGTGTGGTGTATCATGATTCTTGGGAACTTCACATTGCTTAAACAGCTATTTGCTTGGGCATCCTCTCTGGCTGCTATAGTAGAAATACTTTAATTTAGTAGCATGCAGAGCAGCCTGTGATAAAATCTGAGGTCAGAGAGGTCAGTCTGCACTTACATTGTATGCTATATACACTATACATATAGTACCCGAATGCATTCATTTATGTGTGCATATACATGCTATGAAGTGTTATATAATGCTATAAACACTAAATTTCATCTGGATTTTTACTGTTTGGAAACCTCCCTTTTGGTGTCCAAGAATGCAGGTGCTGAACAGTTTAAAAAATGTCTGATTATTGACTACATACCAATTTGCAGAAGTGAACATATCTTATACAGATACTTATGCAAATGAAATCCTAAATTCATGTAAGTGCAGTCAGTATATTTGCCTAACTAGCTACATGTGTCAGCTTCTGTCTCTCCATGGTGAAGAATTAGATTAAAAGAGCTTTAGCTTTAGCTCCAATTTCATTGACACCATCCAAGTAATATTTTTCACAGTGACCCAAATGTCTTTCATGCTAGTCTCTCTCTTTTTTTTTCCATATCCAACACTTCTTTTGCAAAGGAGCTGATAACAAATGGATAAAATGCACATGCAGTAATATTTCCGTGATTTCCAATCAGTATTTTGGATAATGTATATGGATTTATTGTTTTAGAGAGATATTAACCACGTAACTTGCATGACCGTATTTCAGTCCTCTGCATTACACTGAATCACTAAAGCTCAGCTACGTGTCTTACCCTTTCTACTACTGACCTCTAGAGACTGTCCCTTAACTGCATACTTTTAGAACAATAATGCTTTGGCCATACCTTGATAATGAATGGATCTGAAATAAAACCTCCTGTAATTTTTTCAAACATCTTGGATCAAATTTTCTGATTTAAGCAAGTTCAATTACTTGAAAACTTGCAAATTACAAGAGGCTGTATTTCAGATCTATTCAATGTCAATATACATTTAGATCCAGGATTTCAGGCACTTTGGTAACTAAAATATTTAAGATAATATTTTATTCATAAAAAATACAATATTTAGGATTTTATCTTATCAATCCTAAATTATCACTGGCAGCAATTAAATATTGTTTATGTAAAGGCTCATTAAAGAGTGTAGAATTTTATCTGAAACTTTCTTCTCTTTGGTTATGTTAATGAACGTATTCAATGACAATTAAATTTCAGACACATACATTTCTAATTAAGTAGAAACTATTTCTGTGCTTTCCATTCACTAGTGGAAACACACACTGAGCCCTACAATAAGTTTGGTCAAAACCAAATGGAACTCAAACTTAATGAGGTTCCAAAATTTTTAGCTTTGCATATGTTTCTGATGAGACAAAACATTTTTCCCCCACCTCCCTTCACAGTGAGTTCTCATCTATAGTTCTCTTACAGTACTTATTATCACCAGTGACACAGAGTAGGATTAGCCCCAGGTGGCTTTAGGCATTTTGGAGTTAGGCAAATAATCTAAAACTGATCATCATGGGACTTTCACATTCAGTGGGAAGAGATGCCCACCTCTAGAAGTCAATTTCTCAGCTACCTCTAGTACCTCTTTGCAGACAAAATGCCTGTCCTTCTCTACTGACTAGGTAATCAGCTTGGATGCTGGGATTAGCCACTTCACTTTAAGTGGCCCAAGTTGAGTTGAAATCTCCCTGTGGAACCTACAATTAATCTCATCGGTTCCCTGTATCTTGTAAATGGTGTTATGACAAAGAATAATTATTCCCCCCTTTTTAAATACATTTGCTGGTTTTATAAACAATAAGAAAACAACAGTAATATAAATTTGTTAATGTATTTTGCTAGCCTTTCAGCAGTGCAAAAAAAATGTAAATCAGAGTCAACCGTAGGCAGAGAAATAATCCTCTAACCTCTTTATGCTATTAGACATTAATAGAGAGCAGTTTGAGCACAAAATATCTTTTCAAAGCTTTATATTTCTCATGCAGTGCCCTGAGTCAGCACTGATAATGTTCATGGATATCTTGTTCAGACTTGTTTGAACTGGATAACACAATTTGTCCACTGAGAAATCCCATTGTAGCTAACAGCATTTGATATATTCAAATTGTCTGTTTTCAGAGTGCGTATAGCAATATTTCTACACATCTGAAAGAAGATTTAAAAAAAAAAAAAAGGCAGGATAACAATATTGTTTCTAAAACATAATTGCTACTATTATATTTCACTAGACAGTGATGGACAAAGTATTTTATCAGTGAAGAGAAGAGATTCATCTCTCTTGTATCAGTGAGATAAGTCAGAGGGTAAGATATCTATCTTGAAAAGCTGATAATATGATCTGAGCTTGATGCTCTTGGAAATTTATTAATCTGATATCTATTCAGCTGGTAAATTGTTGTTTGTGTGCTGCCTGGAATAGACACAAAACAGCAAACGAAAAAAATCAGGGCCATTACATTACCATAGCTAATGATAGTTTTCAGTTTGCTGATCTAGCCAACCTAGAAGTATAGCTTTTACAGTTTAAAAAAAAAAAAAAAAATAAAAAAATCACAGCCTATTAGTAGCGGTTAATTGGCTCTATAAACACTTCCAGAATGGGCTTGTTGAACAGCACGAAGATAAGTGGAAGCTCTCTGCCTCATTTGCTTTTCTTCCCCTATAGTTTATATGAGATGTTTTTGCATTCCAGTCTTCTCACAGGACAGATAATTGAAAACATCATCCTTACATGGGAGTCATTTCTGCTGCTGAAAATGTTAACAAAAAAGAAATTTTAAGAAACCCAGATGCTATCAGAGCTTTTTAATGTCCAGCAGACCTTTGGAAAATGTTGCTTGTACTCAGTTCAAATGTGGAAATTTTTCAGTTTTAGTGACAAAGACATAACAATTTGTGCATGAGAGTTTTTGGCAAGCAGCTGGCCTTCATAAATGCCTTAAAAAAAATTAAAAAAAAAAAAAAGGCAGCAGTATAAATGTAGAGCAAACCTTCTGATCCATCCCAATCACACAGAAACCACAGGTGTCAATTCTCTCATGCACTAGCTCTGACTAAGGTTTGCAGCTTAACAAAACCCCACAAAGCAGAGCAGCAGAAGCGTTTTCTTTGACAGGACAGCAGGTGGTGTTTAAGCATCCTTACCAGCGTGGCCTGCAGAGTCAAACTGAATCTCGGGAGGTGTGCTTTCTGCATGTGCAGGAGCTGCTGGTAGTCCCAGAATAAGCTGATCCATGTCGCTTCCAGATGGCTGCTGCTGATCAGACCCGGCAGAGCTGAGGATCAGGAGAGGTTTGCTCTGCTGCCCCAGTCCCTCCTTGTTGAAGCTATGGTACTTTCGATTCTCCTTTCCAAAATGGGGACTAAATGTCTCAAAGGGTCGGCCCAGCTTGTCAGCTGTTTTCTCCCGGGGCTTCAAATTTTTCTGAGAAAAAGTGCCACCCGCCTTGCCACTGTAATTGGGCGGATGAGCAGGCAGAGGACCTTCACTCAGAAGATTTTTCAGCTCTTGCAGACTTAGTTTAGAAATGTCAGGTGCCCCTGTGAAGGTCTCTACAGTGTCAGTTCCTTTTGTGGTTACAGTACTGCCCAGGGAGCCCATCTTTGTCACATGAAACTTGACATCTTTTTCTTCCATCCCATCCCATTCTTTTTGCTTACTCTCTGCCTTTTTACTGGCCTCTCCTCTGCATGCTGCCTCTGGGCAGCCAGCTTTCCCTGTGCTCCTCACAGGTTGCACACCTGTGTGCTGCTCCATTTTAGCTGGTGTATCTATTTCCTCATGCATTTTTCCTATTGTTCTTTTAACAGTGTCAGCACTTTCCTGGATTTCTCCAGACTTTTCTTGCACGTCGCTGTCAGGATGGGAACTTCCATGACCCTCTCTGTTCTCTTCTAATGGAGGAAGGCTAGTCATGGTTTGAAGGGTCTGGTCTGGTTGTGGTTCTGAGCAACCAGTGATTCCTTGAAGATGACAAGGATCTGGGTTTTTTGAGGTGCGGGACAGCTCCATCTTCTCATTTTCTAAAGGAGGAATGTACTTTGTAGGAACTTTGACTCCTTTTTTCTTTCTGAAACCACATATATTGTTGCCATCAACTTCATCATTGTCACTTTCAGATGTGTTCTGTAACCAGCAATAAAATATACAACCAAATAGCATGCATGAATGAAACAGAACATGGCAATGGAGTACTACCACCAGCTGCATTTACCTTGTAGCACTTCCATTGCTTCTTGCTGATGGAGGTCTCTGTAGACACTTATTAACCTTCAAATTCTGCTATTTTGATTTAAAAATTGTGCACAGTATTTTTTTTCCTATTTCTTAAAACAAAGCTGGTGAAAATGCCTAATAATAGTAGATTATAAGACATTATACATTGTGTGACAAAACCTGTCAAATGTGCCATTTAAGTGTGAAAAAAAATTTATTTTAAGAATTACATTTAAATATATTATTGCTCATACTAAAAGTGTTTGTATTTATAAAGGGAATTCATTATCCTGAAGCACAGAACACTGGCAGTTCTTATAAGTAAGAGTGAAATCTGAAAGTAAGCTGGTTTAAAATTAATTTCAGCATCTAATTTGGTCAAATAATTGAACTTCCAGGGCAGTGGTCAAAACAGCAAAGTTGTATTTCGATGTGTAAGCTGAAAAGAACTGGAAGATTATATTTACCTTTATATATGGCTTTGATATAATGCATATTGTAGTTCTGGGAGCAGATTTTAAAATGGATGTAAATGTGGAGAAAGTGCAAAAAGGAGCTACAGAAATTAGTCTCCTTCCATTATCCCAAAGAATATCAAGAAGTGTCTACATCATCATCTCTCCTAAGTATCCTGATCCAATCACAAGTGTAATTAATCTGATCGGAACAGGGAAAATGACAGGGAAACAAAGCCAGACAGATTCAAATTTTTAAAATAGCAGAGATATTTAATATTTATTTAATATTTATTTAATATTGTGGATGATTAATTATTTCACAGACTATCAAGGTAGGGACTGAATTCTCCATCTTATGATGTCTTAAAGAACACTCCATAATATGTTTTAACCAAAATATGTCACTCCATAGCCAATCACAAACTGTTACATTGCTTATTAATACCTCCTCAAGCTTGTATTTAAAACTTGGAAACGTAATCAACAGTCCTTGGGAGGGGCTTGAATTAACACCTGTAGAACCACTGGGAAATAAGAGATATCCTCTGAATGAGACTGTTCTTTACCTTTTCCACAAAGGAATAATCTGCACTCTCTCCAATTTCTGAATTTCCAGAAGAAGTAGGGATCTGCACAAAAGCAAAGTGAATGCTAGTCTGGATAAGGCAAAGAGATTCCTGTTGGCACATAAAAGCACGCAGAAGAAAAGGCAGCAGCGTGTGACATGCATATGGAAGGAAACAGTTACATGGCCTCCATTAATGTTATTAACATCTCTCTTTTTCTGTATTATTTCTCTCTATTTTTCCTGTTTTCTGATTATGCTATTTTCCATCACTACCTATTAAAAAAAGGCTTATGATTTCTCTCCTAACACAGAGCTCACAGAACTATTCCCTTCCTCTCTCCCCTCAGCTCTAAATTTCTGCAAGACTATATTTACAGCTACTTTAGAAGCTTGCTGGGGCATTTCTGTTAGCGTGGAAGGCAGCTGGCCACCAGCTCTATAGGGAGAAAAAGCCACTCTGTGCCTGTAACTCCCATGCAAATACCTTGACAGTGACGTGCTTGTGACAAAAGCACACAGTTGCTGGCTCATTCACAACAGAAATCCTTGCTTATCCCACTTTTAGTACTCAGTTTTTGATGAATCCATTTCTTCATCAAAAGGCTTTGGTTTATTCCTGTAATACACCCATAATAACCCCATAAAATAATTCGGAGTGTATTGCTGATACATCTACACATTCACCCATGTAGAATAGGCCTAATTCCTACATGCCTATATCATTATGGAATATAAATATAATAAAAGAACTTTTCTGAATAACAAAGCAGGAAAAAAAATGCTTATAATAGAGAATTATACTGGAGAATTTTAACACTTCCATTAATAATACAAGAAAGTTAACAAAGCTGAGGGAGAAACAGTAGGTGTGGAGGAACCAATGTCTGCCAAATGGAAAAATCAAAATAATTTTTAAATAAAAGAGACATTAAATTAAGTTTGTAAATGTGTAAAATTATTTTTTTCAGAGAAAGGAGGCAATAGTTCCAGCTATGAAAACTAGTCATAAAAATACTGTATTTTTAAATTAATTTATGAAAAATATTTACTTAAATATCTTTAGTGGCAGAGGTTGCTGTCTGTCACTAAAATATCTCTACTTTGAAATAATTTCTACTTTATGAAGCTTTTAAAATTGTTTTGTTTCCTTTGAATAACTTGAAACCAGTGACACCATCATAACATCATCTGCATTTCTGCTTTATAATGTATTCTCCCTCTCTATGCTCAAAGATAGCCATTGAAAACTTTAATGCTAGACTAAGTCTTTTCCTGTTGTTGCTACTGTAGATCTCCAAAAAAATGTTCAGTAAAATGACTGTACGATAGAGGAGCACATCCTTTTTTGTAATACCTGTATACTGAAATCAAACAAAGAGTAGTTCATGTATCAAAAGAAAAAAAATCAGAAAACTTCCTGTGCACAGAGTTAATCATTCTAAATAGTTTCATGAACACAAGGCATCATTTCCCACATTATAATCCTTACAGAAACAAATTTCTTCTGAGTAGAGATGAGCAGGATAAAACTGCCATTGCCCTTAAACAAAACCAGCAATACTATTTACCTTTAAATAAACAAAACTCTTACATTTATATAGAGAACAATCTACATGTTAGTTAAAATCCTCAGCACAAAGCACACTGTGACTTTGCACAGGAGAATGACTCTTCATTTCTAAACAAATTCAGATATTTATGGACTTTCATTTAGAAATCATTCATAGTATTTTTTGCAGTGAATTAAACAGGGCTATTTTTGTTGCAAGGTACAAATACAACACACCTTCATATTATAGACAGTCATATACATGAGCTATGACAAAGCCTTGCTTGTCTACCAGGCTATGTGGTGTCTACCATCAGAAAAGGCCTAGCACCTGGACACAGAGGGGAGAGCGCGCAGGAAACAGAACTTAGAAAATGTCTTTTTAACATCTTATTTCTTACAAATATTTTCTACAGAAGACGGGGATGATTAAGTAAAATAGCAGCTTGAAAGAGTTACAGTGCAAGTGTGCTGGATACAGAGCGTTACAATTTCATGGAACCACGTATTCTGCTGTGCTGAAAGTAAAACAATCATGGCATTAATATTGCAAAAGTTATGATTATTTTTTATTTTGTTGCTGAATGTTTCTACAGTTTCATTGCTGTGTAACAACAATAACAGGAAATACTACAGCTACTTGAAAGTTCTTTTAGCCAACATTGTTCCTACTATCCTTCAATTTTTGGTTGCTCGTTTTCAAAAATTTACTAGCACTTAAGTCAGAGATCTTTAAATTTGTTTCTCTTTCGTAGCAAGTGAACTTCCCAAACTGAGTGGTGATTCAAATATTTTTTCCAGAAGGATTAAGTCCAAAATATAAACAGTGCTCACATTATGCCACAATTCTGAGGTTTAGATTATTTTTTTTCTTATGTTAATTAATTCTAGTTAATTAATTAAATTTATAATTAATTAAATGTTAATTTTGTATCTGATGTTAATTTTCACTGATCAGTATTGGTAGTCCCCCAAGTTCTGATTTCCCTCAAGACTTCTTGTCCCAGTCCTTCCAAAAACTTCTTGCCCCAGTGCTGGTACACCAATCCCCTCTGCACCGGGGTTTGCACCTGGTAAATTTTCAGTAGATGTGGACCAGCACAAGTCCTACAATAAGTAGGAAGAGTAGAGGTGGATGAGACTTCATTACCCTTTATGGATAATCCCAGCTCATACAAATAACAGCTTTGCTTGTGTTCAATAGACACCCACTGTGTCACATCGGGCACACAAGAATCTGAACATCTGTGACTGTCGACAGAGCATAGGGGCTACACTCATGCATTACAGCAGCATATTAGGGCACCATGCAGGTAGGAAGAGGAGACAACAGAGGACAGTATCAGCAAACAAGTATTTCTGTACTGTGCAGATTAAATTGCTGCCGCTACTTAAGCCAATTACATGACACTTCTGGCATGCCATTGAGTTTCTACAGCTGATAGATACTTTATATCTTATCGTAACACAAAAAAGATACATCTAAAGCAATTTTTCTTAATCAGTGTGCACTCACTTTTAGACTTTGTACAAGCTCTGAAGTGGAACATTAACTATATCATGAAATACAGCACTGCCAAAAGGCAGTTCATCTGTAAACCTGCCAATCCACAAACTGAGAGTATTTAGAAATGTAAAGTGTTGCCTTTGGGAGGAATAATAAGTGCTGAGATTTCTGGTGTGTGAAACACAGGTGAAAATGCAAGGCAATTCTTGAATTTTTGCCTCAAAAGGATTTTACAGGCAACTGAAAATGTCTGTAATGTCCTATGAGGCAAATTCAAAGGCTACAGAGAAAACCCTTCTATTTTTCTCCTACTTTTTGTTTGAGTCATGACCTCAGGCAAGATTGAAAATGTTATTTGGGTTTATAATCATAGAATCAGAATGTTTGGGGCTGGAATGGACCTTTAAAGGTCATCTAGTCCAACTCTCCAATGAGCAGGGATGTCTTCAACTAGATCAGGTTGCTCAGAGCCCCATTCAACTTGACCTTGAATGTTTCCAGGGATAGGGCAACCTGTTTGTTCCCTGTTTGTTACCTCTTTGGGCAACCTGTTCCGGTGTTTCACCAATCACATTTTAAAAAATGTCTTCCTTATCTCTGGTCTAAATCTACCCTTTTTTTAGTTTAAAACCATTGTCCCTTGTCCTGCTGCAACTGGCCCTGCTAAAAAGACTGTCCTCACCCTTCTTATAGATCCCTTTTAAGTACTAGAAGGCCACAATAAGTTATCCCCAAAGCTTTCTCCTCTCCAGGCTGAGCAATCCAAACTCTCTCAGCCTTTCTTCATAGGAGAGGTGTTCCAGCCCTCTGACCATTTTTGTGGGCCTCCTCTGGACTTGCTCCAACAGGTTCACATCCTTCTTGTGCTGAGGACTCCAGAGCTGGACACAGTACTCCAGGTAAGGTTTCATGAGCACAGAGTAAAGGTAAAGAATCACCTCCCTCAACCTGATGGCTATGCTTTTGATGTAACCCAGAATATGGTTCTGGGCTTTGAACACACATTGCTGGCTCATGTTCAACTTTTCATCCATCAGGTATCCCCCAAGTCCTTCTCTGCAGGGCTGGCCTCAATCCCTTCATTGTCTAGCCCATATTGATACTGGATATTGCCCTGACCCAAGTGCAGGACCTTCCACTTGGTCATGTTGAGCTTCATGAGGTTCCCACAGACCTATTTCTCAAGCTTATCCAGCTCTGGCATGTCAACTGCATCACTCAGATTAGCGTCATCTGCAAACTTGCTGAAGGTGCACTTGATCCCACAAGATCAAGAGATAAACCTCTCACAAAAACCTATTGATAAAAAGGGGGGGAATTGAAAAATGATAAAAAAAAGGAGGGGGACAAAAATTTTTTTTTATTAAAAAACGGGGGGAAAGGGAGTTAGTTTAAAAGATGTTCTGAGTAACTGTAGATGAATATCAGGAGAAGGATTTCTATCACAGGAAAAGGTGAAAGAGGCAAGTTGCAACTCCAGGAGGAGCCTTTGTATATTTAATCAAGAAGATAATCCAATGTTCCTGCTACTGGCTACCCAAAACGGTGAGGCAAACACTCAGCAAAATGCAGTGGGGTCTCAGTCACATTTTCATTTTCTCTTTTGTTTCTGATCATTGACCAATTTTAGCCATTATTTTAACTGATTATTAAGAGGTCAAATTGTGATGATCTTCCTGAGTTGTTGCTAAAGATTTTTCAAGAATGAAAGATTAATATTGCAAAGAACACCAAACTGTCAAAATATGGTATAACTAATTAGAAAAGCATGGGAAAAGAAAACAAAAAATTCAAAAATATTTAAGGTTTAGTTGGCCAAATGTTTTATTTATGTAATGTTAAACTGCTTCACTTAGGTTTTACTTTTTTTTTCTATCATATAAAACAATATTGAGAAACTGAAATTAAATGTTTCCAGTCAAAAGAAATCTAAATATATTGATGAAGGGTTGTTGAAATATTACATTAGTCACATTGTTTGAAATTTTTTCCAGTTTTATTTCAAAAGCAACACAGGTTTTCAAAGTATTTCAATTGCTGTGATAAGAGCAAATGATGAGGAATTTTTTGGGCTCACTCTGCCTTTTACCAGGTTACCCTTTACAGCTCCCTTAGGTTGGTACAGTCAAGTTCAATTAATCTTTTTTGTAGTAAGTCAAGTCACAGGAGATGCTGCTTAAGACCTTACACAAGTGTACTCATAAAACAAGTACATCCATGTCCAAGTGCTTTCCCTGCCTCTGACAGATGGAAAGCATTGCCCAGCTGCTCCCCTGGTAACCAAGCAGCAAAAGAGCAGAGAAGCAGGAACAAATTATCTACTGCTGGGAATTAATGCAGCTTCACTGGAGACACTGGAGCTACATAGATGTGTACCAGAAAGGAATCTGGCCATGCAGTTGTACAGAGGACATCAGACACTTCCAGGGAGTAGCTCCAGACAGAGATGGGCTTTGGCTCTTGCATGTGGTGCTAAAACAATATGTGCTGTGATAAACAGACACCAGTGGCTCGTAAACTAGACATGAAAATCACAGCATATTGTTAAGATATTGCTGTGACTAATTTCTCTCTCAGTGACCTTGTTTGATGAAGTAGCCCTCTGAGAGTGATCTACTGCCACAAAAATCTGCTAGTGACGAACCGGCAAGTGGCATAAATATTAGGTACACGTGATTATTTTGCAATTAGAGAAGATGAAGCACAAAGTTGCCATAGATCACAGGAGGATGTGAGGTAATGTTGGGAGCAGAAGCAAAGTCTCCTTCCTTCTTTGAAACTAAAATATACTCGATGTTATTATCATCCTTCAGGTGAAAATTAATGGAATGAGTTTAGCTCACAATATTGTGCCGCTTATTTTCACATCTGACATTTGCTTTCATCTGCTACTCCCATCCAAAGCTTTCATACTACATACACAAGTATTAGATTAGCTCCTCAAGATCATCGATTCTCTTGTTGTCTCAAAGCAACAGAGTCGTCCTTGTGGCAAGGTTATTTGCAAATACATTTCCTTGGACTATGCCAACTGCACCACATTAAAAAAATCCCTAAAGATAGTTTCAGAATGAAAAAGCTGATCCTGCCTTCACAATGACTGGGGACCTCAAAAGTACATGCCATCTCCAATTTGCAGCAGTGTGAATGAGGTCTAAAAGAAGGTTCCATTTAACAGCTGACTAATCCTCAGGAAGACATTTGTGAGGGAATGGACTTAATGATCTACAAGACTTTATGTCTGATTTCTATCACTCATTTAATGTACAAAGATAGTCTATGAGGCACTTGGTGACTCAGAGTAGGTGCATCTCTGGCATATAAAGTATACATTTGTTTACCCTGAGCCAAGCCACATTCCATACCACATTACATCTTTACTATTTTTAATGAAACATTTTTATCAATTTCAAGTTTTCACAATGAGATCTTCTGGGCACTACTCAATGTAACAGGTACTGTTTGTGTTTTGTTTTGTTTTTCCTTTATTGAAAATATATTTTACAATGTCAAGACCAGAACATGTTTTAAAAATACATTCATATACAAACAGAGTACAAACCTATATCTAGATTGGTAGCTTGACTCAAGAGTGTCACTTTTACATTTGGGTCAGACTCTGCTCCACAAATTGTAGCACTTGCATTTACCTTAATTATGCCAATCTTTTTTTCCCACAAATACTAATGGGACCAGATTTTAGACATCTATTTCTGTTACTTTTAATAGAGTTATGAATGAAAGACATAGGTACCTAAAACACATTAAATTTGCTTCGTAAAGCAAATGAGGTTTTTTTGGCTTAAACAAGAAGCTTTTCTTTGACCTGCATTTGCTTCAGAATTAGGTCATGCTCAACGTATGCGCATGAAGATCCTTGCACAACATCCACAATGAAGTAATCATTCACTTGAAATCTTGAAGAGGATTAAAAATTTGCTTTATATCAGCGTATCTGCTCAAACATAGTTCACAGCCAGTCTCTTACCTGTTGAGTAAGATCTTCCTTTTTGTTCATGTCCATTTCATTCTAGTTCAGGTCACCATTAGAAATGGCCTAGTAAAAACTTGGTAGAAAGACATCCCATATTTATAGGCATAATTACAATAAAGGTTAGTTAAAACAGAATTGCTGTGAAGTTCTTTTCCCAGAAGGCCATGCAGATGATGAACCATAAAGAGCAACCCCAACACATCATGGTCAAGAGCACTACCTTCTGGAACAGCGTTAAAGTAGTAAACTGACAAATGCACATCATTAGCTGCCTGCCTGCCTGCCTGCCTGCCTGCCTGCCTGGAAACAAAGACAACTGAGTATATAATTGTTTTGCTCAACTTTTCTCCTCACAAAAGGCTTTTGTCCTGTAAAAAGCCGTTTCTGTTCTGGAACAGAAGCTATTGTTAGGCTCCTTAGAGGTAAAACCTATATTGGGCATTATAACAACAGTATGTTTTTGAAGCACATGGGCAGAGATTTGAAAGGCACAGCACACTGCAAGAGCAACACACAGTACTACCCTGTCATTCTAGGTGCTTGTATGTTGTTAATTAATAGTGGTGCATGTGATTGCATTAGAATTGGGGAGAAGGGTCTTTTTGCGTGAGATATTTAAAAATATTTCAAAGATTAGATAGTTCATCTTGTCTTTCTTATGCTTTTTTATTTATCATGTTTAACATGAATTCAAACAACTGTGTTTAACTGGCATTTCATTCATTCAGGTTCCTTTAGGTGACACAACATTACAGGGTAACTTCATCAAGTGTGCTTACAACACCACTTCCCATCAATGGATCACTCAATAAACACACCAAGCATGATGTTAGGAGCATTTAAGCCTATGAAAATGCAGGTTTGGCTTTTTTATATGCTTGTAAAAAAAAAAATAAAAATTAAGATAGAATTTGTTAAAATTATCCTTTAAAAATGATGGCTATGGATTAGGACCTATAGTTCACAAACAGCCTAGGCATCTCTAATGAAATTTATAAATACAAATGCCCAAGTGCCAGACTGTGATTCTGAAAATTCTCCCTCATCTTGAAGGCACTGAAAGGCCTCTGTGACTCTACATGTGCAATTTCTGTAACTGCCCCTGTTCTGAGCTGCCCTACTTGTCACAGAGCAGAAAACAAAAGAAAGTTTATTAATATTCAAGAAATACTCTTACAATACTTGACATTTCGTGAAGTAGACATTAAAAAAAATCAACACTCAGCACACTCTATAGGATTGGGCTCCTGTAACACCGATAGAATGGAATTCAGCATTTTGGTTGTAGAATACTTTTTCCAAAAAGTTGCCCTCAGGCTGTCATCACACAACACTTAGCACAACTATACATATCCCTTTTTTAGGCAACATAGAGGTGTTATAGTCCTACAGCTTGCCATGGCAAAGTTGTTGTTGTGGTTTGAGGCTTGGAATGGGGTCGTGACCTTCCAGCAACTAGGAGGACCCCGGGTGGGGGTGAAACCATTGTATTCCCTCCCCTTCCCACACACACTCTGATAAGAGGCAGGGAGTGGTTTCTTATTTCACTCCTGCCTTGGAGCTCGGAGAGGAAAGTTCTCCTTTCATTCCGTGGGACCCTGGAACCATTTCTGAGGGTTTTGTATATTTTATCTTTTGTATTATTCCCCTAATCTTTGTATATAATATTTTCCTTACCTCCCTTTTTCGTTTTCTGTTCCTTGTTGAACAATCTACTTCATTTTTTTTTAAAAAGTGTCTCTCTCTCTCTCGAGGGGTGGGGGAGAGGCGAGTACATAGTTCTGTTCCGTGTGGGTCCTGCCCTGAACCCCTTTTTACACGGAACCAGGACAGCTGTTTATCAGTCTGTGTTGTGAGGAGCTGTGCCAAGAGGAGAAAAGTCCTGAGCAGAACTACTCAGACCAAACAGTCTGAGATGAAGAGGCCAGACAAGCCTTCTGGCTCTCCATTTTTTTCCAATTTGAATGTAAGCCTGAACAACTTCATCTCATAGCTTGAAAAACAAATACACTTCAGGTTAAAAATTGCATTCTTCAAAGCAAGAAAAATATTCTTCCCAACAAGGATTGTCAAACACTGGCACAGGTTGCCCGGAGTGGCTGTGAAATCTCCATCCTTGGAGGTATTCCAAACTTGATTGTACAAGGCCCTGAGTCACCTGATACAACTTCAAAGTTGGCTCTGATTTAAGTGGCAGATCAAACCTGATGGGTACCACAGATACTATCCAGTCTAAAATATTCTGGCTCATTTATACATCTTTTAATGAACTCCAGTACATTTTTGCAAGTACAAAATATTTCTACTATACCTTGTACTCTGTTCTACTCTGTTCTGCAAATAGAACATAAGACAAGAAAGAACAACTTGTGCCTTAAAGACTGTAGTTTTTGAGTCACTAGCCTGGCAAACATCATTATTAATGAATAATCTTTTCATTAGCACTGGAAGGATCAGCTATTTCCATCTCAAGTGCCTGTTAGGTCCTCCTAGAAAACAGTGGGGTTTTGTTCATTTTGTTTTATGGGCAGAGTGAAAGGGGGGGAGTGTTCACTGCCAACATGTGCCTGCGAGAGGCTGCTGCTTTCAGCAGAACTGAGCTGATCAGAGAAGCTGAGAATCTGAGCCAGAAACTGATGGAAGCCCATTTCACGACTATCACAATACACAGGCTACTGCAAAGAGCACAGTTTGTTCAGTAATACTTCCCACCTTTGGCAAATCAGATGAAACAGGCCAAATCTACTATATCTGCATGAGGCATATTCAGGGTTTTGTAAAGAAACTGGCTTTTATATATGAATCAGAAAGACAATTTCTGTCAATAAGTTTTTACAAAAACCTGCCTTCACATGGGTGTGGGAGTGTTACTTCATAAAGGCAAATCTCTTCACAGTATTTCTCACAAAAAGTTCCAGAGAGAAAATCATCCTAAGGGGGAGAAGTATTGTTCATACCCAATAGAGAAAAGGGAAATTAGAATGAACTATGTTTATTTTACATTTAACATTGAATCATGCATGAGAGGCGTTTCTGTTAAAACTAAGTGTATAATAAAGTACAGAAAAGTTTATAATTAAAGTCTTTTATAACTGTACTTACCTTTGTCCAGACAGAATGACCATTACTAAATGATGCAACAGCCTCCAGCATCAAGATGCAAAGTTAATAGGCCTAGAATATTAAGGTGTGCAGAAGATTCTGGTGTTGGCCACTAAAGAAAGGTTCAAAGAGTATGGAGGAATGATTACTGCTTTTTTGGAGACTCATCTGCAAGAAATATTCACACCACTTCTAGCCCACTGACTTCAGATCCTAGCAGATGGATAGGATGGAGCAGACCTCCCTCTCAGGCTCTTCCTCTTTGTCCTGGTTCCGTGTAAAAAGGGGTTCAGGGCAGAACCCACACGGAACAGAACTATGTACTCTCCCCCCCCAAGAGAGAGAGAGACACTTTGGAAAAAAAATGAAGTATATTGTTCAACAAGGAACAGAAAACTAAAAAGGGAGGTAAGGAAAATAATATATACAAAGATTAGGGGAATAATACAAAAGATAAAATATACAAAACCCTCAGAAATGGTTCCAGGGTCCGACGGAGTGAAAGGAGAACTTTCCTCTCCGAGCTCCAAGGCAGGAGTGAAACAAGAAACCATTCCCTGCCTCTTATCAGAGTGTGTGTGGGAAGGGGAGGGAATACAATGGTTTCACCCCCACCCGGGGTCCTCCCAGTTGCTGGAAGGTCACGACCCCATTCCAAGCCTCAAAC
>NW_008600897.1:115863-116618 GCF_000691845.1 Merops nubicus
CACTCTTTCAGCTGCTTGTCCTATCTTCCTTCCCCTCCTCCTTTTCCACTCAATTGCAGAAGCACCTTCTCTGGTCTTTAATCCCTTCAGATAGCTGTAGCAAATTTTTGTTCATCTTCCTTTCCAGGAAGCCATAAGAGAGTTTCAATCTTAACATTAATATAACTATGTGCTAATTTATTTTTTTCAGTTTATATTTGCTATAAAATCATATTTAAGATCATTATCAATAAACAGTTTCTCAATGATGTATATCATATAGTCTAATATTTTGATAGCTATATGTTCTTTATAGCATCAACAAGAAAGACTCAAAAGAGCAGTCCATAAGGGTGTTGTCTGAAGGAGAAGCAGAGATTGACACAAAATGTTCCCTTTCTTTTAGAATGTAGAACTTATAACATGAGCTTGCATAATTATTTAATTTAAATATCCTGAGCTTCAACCATATTCTATGAAATGTTACTATAAAAACCTAGACACTTCAAAAATATAACATCACAGATGCAATCACTTACTACTTTAACTATAGATACTTTGTACACACTCTGTATGATGAATACATGGTAATAAGAAAGTGTAAACTGTTCATTATCCCATTAGAAGCTCTTCAGCAGCTAAAAAGATGTAGCTTGTTTGATGACAACTACTGTGGCAAATAACTGCCAATTCAACTGTTTAGAACTACTTCTGATTCTAGCTCTCAACATGGGGTGTTTTCTCAATGTATTTAAAAAATAAAATAAATAAAATAA
>NW_008600898.1:0-2610 GCF_000691845.1 Merops nubicus
AGCAGGCAGAGAGCTGCTCGGCCTGGGGGCTGAGCTCAAGGAAGAGGCTGAAGGTCTGAGGACAATAAGTGTGAGGGTAGGACTGCCTGGTGGAGTCAGGGCCTACTGTCCTTGAGGATGGAGCAGCAGGTGGAGGCTCCACCAGAAAGAGAGGGTCCCCTCCGCCCGTGCCACCAGGCAAGAGAGAGGGCCTAAGAGAGCAGGGGGAAGGCAAACGGGCCTGTGCTCCATGAGGTGGGCAAATCTCTTCCTGGCCTCCCTCCCCGTCCTGGTTGCCCTCACACAACAGGTATAAGGCTCTGGAAACTGAGAGACTAACAAATGACAATGAAGATGAAGGTTCATCCAAGGTAAGCAGGTCTCCCTCACACATTAGGACTGGCCCTAATAAGAAGAAAAGGAGAGTAACTGTAGTAGACAACTCCCTTCTGAGAGGAACTAAGTGTGCCATATGCTGGCCAGATACACTCTATAGGGAAGTCTGCTGTCTCCCCAGAGCCAGGGTGAGAGAAAGAATAGAATCATTAAGGTTGGAAAAGACCTCTAAGATCATCAAGTCCAACCATCAACCCAACACTACCAGCATGGTGGGGTTGGAAGGGACCTCTGGAGATCATCTCATCCAACCCCCTGCTCCAGCAGGGTCACAGGAGCTCTTGATCAGCATTGATCAGATCCCTTCTGAGTCTTCTCCAGCTCACCAGATATTATTAGAAAACTCTTTCATCTAGTACAGCCATCAGACTACCATTCCCTACTGGTTATCCAGATTGGTAGCGAGCATGTTACAAGGATAAACCTGAAAACAATTAAAATAGACTTCAAGACACTTGGGAGATCATTTGAAGGCCCAGGGGCCAAGGTGGTGTTCTCCTCAACCCCTTCAGTGCCAGGGAAGAACACTGAGAGATGAAGGAAGACCCACCTGATTAACATGGGGCTGATGCCACTGACAAAACTTTGGGTTTTACAGACACAGGGAGCTTTATGGAGTTCATCTGCCTCAAAGGGGGAAAGGAACCATTGTGTATGAGCTGGCTGAGCTCACTGAACAGGCTTTGAACTAGGTTGGAGGGGGGATGGGGATATCAGGAGGCCTGCCAGGGCTGACCTAAGGGGGGCAGGCCGTGTCTGGGAATGAAGTTGTTGGCCCAGCTCAGGTGCATCCACACTAACACACACACAGCATGGGCAACAAACAGGAGGAGCCTGGAGCCATTGTGCAGTGTGACAGCTATGACAGAAAGGTGGTGGGATGACCCTCAGGAGTGCTGTAGTGGATGGCTGTAAGCTCTACAGAAGGAACAGGCAGGACAGGAAGGGTGCTGGGGTGCCTCGCTCTATTAGGGAGCATTTTGATTCCATGGAGCTCAAGTGTGATGGACGGATTGAGTGTTTATGGGTGAAGCTGAGGCAGGCCAACAGGGCAGATATCCTGCTGGGGGTCTATTATACACCACCCAACCAGGAGGAAGAGGCTGATGAACTGTTCTATAGACAACTGTCAGACGCTGCAAAATCACAAGCCCTTGTTCTTGTGGGGACCTCAACTTACCAGACATCTGCTGGAAATGTAACACAGCAGAGAGGAAACAGTCCAGGAGGTTCCTGGAGTTGACGCAGCTGGTGAGGGAACCCACCAGGGGAGATGCCTTGCTGGGCTTGTTGTTTACAAACAGAGGACTGGTGGGGGATGTAGCAGTTGGAGGCCATCTTGGGCTCAGTGACCATGAAATGAGAGTTCTCAATACTTGGCCAGGTAAGGAAGGGAGGCAGCAAGACTCCTACCATGGACTTCTGAAGGGCAGACATCAACCTGTTTAGAAGACTGGTTGAGGAAGTCCCTTGGGGCACAGTCCTTGAGGGAAAAGGGGTCCAGGAAGGACAGATTTTTTCAAGAAGATTCTCTTAGGGGCACACGAGCAGGCTGTCCCTGCGTGTCGTAGGACAAGCTGGCAGGGAAAATGACCAGTGTGGCTGAACAGGGAGCTTCTGCTGGAATTTCCTTCTGGAGGAAGAGGAGAGTCTGCAACCTTTGGTGAAAGGGGCAGGCTACTCAGGAAGAGTAGTGGGATTTAGTGAGGTCATGAAGAAAAAAGAGTATGGGGGCAAAAGCTCATCTGGAACTCAGCTTGCCCACTGCTGCAAGGGATAATAAAAAGTGTTTTTTTCAAATATATTAACCACAGAAAAAGGACCAGGGAGAATCTCCATCCTTTATTGGATGTGAGGGGGAACATTGTTACTAAGGATGAGGAAATGGGTGAGGTGTCACCTTTGCCTCAGTCTTTAAGAGTTGGTCCAGCTACCCTCATGGTATTCAGTCCCCTGAGCTGGAAGAAAGGGATGGAGAACAGAATGATCCCCTCATAACCCAGGAGATAGCAGTGAAGGACCTGCTAAGCCAGGTGGACACCCATAAGCCTATGGGGCCAGATGAGACCCACCTGAGAGTGCTGAGGGAGCTGGTGGAGGAGCTTGTCAAGCCTCTCTCCACCATTTACCAGCAGTCCTGGTTAATGGGGGAGGTCCTGGATGACTGGAGACTTGCCAATATGACACCTCTCTACAAGAGGGGCAGGCAGGGGGATCCAGGGAACTCCAGGCCTG